>NC_056737.1:1387817835-1388097835 GCF_019279795.1 Protopterus annectens
TCTGTAGGATACCAAGTATAGTGACAGAGCTTTGAGTCAGTTCTTGTAGGACATATAATTTAGGGTTTGAATCCCTTTAGTAAGGTATTCTTGTCATTCCAATTCTGGCAAGTGTCTGCGCAGATATATGCCAAAGAGGACATTATATTCAATGACTGGCCCAGTGAGGGTTGAATAAAGGGGAACAATAATATCCCTAGATCTAGACACCATCCGTTTGTTTATAAGTTGTGCAATACAGAAAGACTTTCTTGCAATAGACACATGTTGGTCAAAAGTTAGATTACTATCTGCATAAGTTCCCAAATCCTGATCAACTGGGTCAATGCTTAGGGGCATATTGTCAATGTGGTAGTTCCCTAGGACAATGACTTTCCAAAGGATTCAATAATGCATTTTTTGACTTTTAGTTTCAGTCCATGTTTTGGCAGTAGTTATTTATTTGGGGCAAACTTTCCTACAGAATGGTAGAGTCATTTGAAGATTCAACGACAATTATTTTTTTTTCCTTCAGCTTTTTCCGGTTAGGGGTCACCACAGAGGAACTCTGGTCCACTAATGATTGGCAGTCAATTTTTATAGGTTCATAGGTTCATAGGTTGGTACTAGGCTATCGGCCCTAGGGCCTATACAAGCCTAGCCATAACAATTCCCTGGATATTTCTTCGCACAATATTTACTTCTCTGGACACCTGTCTAGCAGGGTGACTGACATGATCCTCGGGGTGAATTTCCTATCTCCCATCCAATCATCAAGGTTCCTTTTGAAGAGAGCCAATGGGCAGTCTATTCCACAGTATGGGGAGTCTCTGGGCCAGGTACCTATCCCTACAGCATGTTTTGTTCATTGTGATGACAAGGTTTAGATCCCTGGAGTGTGTGGCTCTGAGAGATTGGGATTTCTTTAAGTGGAGCATGTCCAACAGCTCAGGCTTTGACATGGCCTTGTATGTTAAGAAGAGATTGCATCTGAGTGGACGATATGCCACAGATTATACCTGAAGCTTTTTTAGACGGTCAGCATATGGCATCTGCTTTACATCTGTGATTCTTTTAGTGAGGTATTTCTGTGGTCTTTCCAGCTGCTGCAGATGTCTTGTGAGGTACATACCAAACGGTGTATTATACTCTATAATGGGTCTAATGAGGGATGAGTACAGTGGGGCAATGACCTCCTTTTTTCTGGATGAAAAGCCCTTAGTGATGAGGTGTGCCACATAGAAGGAATTCCTGACTGTTGTGGTGATGTGGTTATTGAAAGTGAGACCACTGTCCACCTGTGTCCCTAAGTATCTCATCACACTTTTGATGTTTAGTCTACTGCCAACTATGTGGTAATTCATGGGTACATGTTTTTCTCCAAAGGGGATAACTATACATTTCTTGGCATTAAGCTTGAGCTCATGGCTCTGGCACCAGGCATCTATTTCTGTTATGCCCTTTTGTAGAATATCCACATTATTTGGGGATTCAATAATGGCTCCCAGTTTGCAGTCATCTGCGAACTTTGTTAGCCAGAGTCCCTTAGTGTTGGCCTGTACTTCAGAGAAGTAGATGCCAAACAAGAGGGTCACAGGACTAAACCCTGAGGTACTCCACTTGTCACTTGTCTGGAGCTGGATTCGGAGTCGGCTACTTTTACAGTCTAGGTTCTGTCAGTAAGCCAGTTGGCAACCCATCGAGTGGCATAGGAATTTATGCCCAGCTTAGTAAGTTTATCTATGATTCCAGAGTGGTGGATGATATCAAAGGTGTTGGCGAGGTCCAGATGGGCTGTGTGGACCACCTTACCCTCTTCCATAGCTCTGGACACTGATTCAAAGAAGTCAATCAGATTCAGGAGACAGGATCGGCCCTTCACAAACCCAAACTGGGTGGAGTCCAGTGTTTGAAGGTTGCCAATGTCTTTGTTTATAAGTTCCATGATAATGCATTCCATGCCCTTGCAGATCAGGCTTGTCAGACTGATGGGACGGTAGTTCCCGGGATCCAAGGAGGATCCCCCCTTGTGGAGTGGGATAACTGTAGCTGTGTGCCACTCAGTGGGTATGAAGCCTAAGGCAAGGCTATGATTAAATATGACACTTAGGTGAGGTGCCAGTTCATTTTGTAGTTCATGTAGTACACAGCCTGGGATGTCATCTGGTCCCATGGATGCTGTATTCTTAGCTTTGGAGAGTGCAGTTTCTACCTGTGTGGCTATGATTACCGGAATTTGGCAATCTTTTGGTATTGAGATGGGCCCTTTGGGTGGTGAGAGGGGGGGTGAGGTTGGCACTAAATCGATCTGTCAGGATATTGGTAATATCCATGGGATCAGTATATTTAACTCCATTCTGTTGTAGCTCAGAGTAGATCTGAGCATTGCCATTTAGATTCTTGACATAACTATAGAATGCCTTGTGGTTGTCTTTGGAATCTTTGGCAATTTTATTTTCATAACTAGCTTTTGAGGATTTTATGAGGGATCTCAGGTTTTTACTGAGGCTGGTGAGGGAGTTTTTTGCATCTTGGGATTTTCCTCTTTTCTGCAACAGTTTTTTCCTTCTGTTGTATAGTTTGTTTATAGCAGGAGACCACCAGATTGGCTTCCTTTTTTGGAAAAGAGCATCTTGGTTCTATTTGGGATGGCACGATTCATGCACGAGTGGATGTGCTCGTACAGTGCCTTAGTGTAGGATTCTGCAGTCGAACTTTCAGATCCTGTCTGCATGGGTTTGTCACTTCTGACTCATGAAGGTGGCTTTGGAGAAGTTTCTTAAGGAGGTTTCCTTACTGAGGGGTGGGGGTGGGATGTGGATGTCAAGGGTGATTTGCTTATGGTCAGACCTGACCAATGAGGGGGTGACCACTGTTGTGGAGCATCTATCTCCCATGTTGGTAATGACCAGGTCTAGGATATTTGAGCCCCTGGTGGGACAATGGATTAGTTGATCCAGGGTGTTGGAATTTATGAATTCCAAGAACCGTTGGGAAAAGGAGTTGGTACCCGAGTAGTTTTCCCAGTTAATGGCAGGGTAGTTGAAATCACCCAGTATTAGGGTGTTTGGTTGTATCTTAATATTTTCCAGTATGTTTAGAAAGGTGTAGTGAGAATCTTGGGGCATGGTGGGGGATGTGTAGCAAGCTACAATTTGGATTGCAGTCTTACCTAGTGTTAGTTGCACTTGGAGAATTTCAGATGCATTGTGTTGGGCAACTAGCCTGGAGGTGTGACTATCCTTGGTGAATATGGACACTCCTCCACCTTTAGTGTTTCAGTCTTGGTTTTGTGGCCGAAACGTGTGGTAAGAGTTGTAGACTGGTATTGCAGGGGTGCTCTCTGGAGTCTTGAACCAGGTCTCAGTTACTGCACAGATATCGATGTTCTCCATTTTTAGGAGTGCCTCGAGAGAGTGCATTTTGAGGTTTAGACTTCTAGCATTGAGTAGCATTACCTTCAAATTTTGCATGTTTGTATCTGTTATGGTGGTAGTTTTATCCTTTGAACCTTTCCTAAAAAAGGCACTATAGGGGTGGCAAGAGCTTTAGCCAGTAACCTGAATCCCAGGGGTGACAGGTGCAGACCATCTCTGGCAAAGCATCATGGTTTGTTGATCATGTCTTCCCAGGCAGACAGATACTTGATCCCCTTTGAATGACACCAGAAGCTTAGCCAATTGTTGAAGTCAGTCATTTTGTCCTTATACTGTGGTATCATTCTGAGCGAAGGCAGGATGCTACTCAGGGCTAGGGTCATATCTGCCTGGGCCACATGATCCAAGAGCTCTTCCATGTCTCTTTTCATGTAGTCCAGGGAGGTTTGTCTCAAGTCATTCACTCCAGCATAGACAATGACAGAGTCGTATTTGTACTTGTTGTGGAGTGACTTGAGTGCATGCGTTATGTGGCGGATCCTGGCACCTGACAGGCAGCTGACTGTAATTTTCTCCTTGTTCAGCCTGGTGAGTGGGGCAACGGTGTGCCTGACTATAGAGCCACCTATGACTAAAGTGCTGGGTACATTGTCTTGACTTAGGGGCTGTTGTTGGGTGGCTCACTGGTGTTGTGAGCTATGTGTCACTTTGGTTATGATGGGTGTTTGTTTGCGTTTCACCTTCGGAGGTCCTTGTTGCTTGGGCAGGTTAATGTTAAGGGCCTTCACATATTTGGGTTTAGTGTTGCTATGAGTGGGTGCTGATGGTGTGGGTTTTGAAGGGCTATGAGTTGCTTGAGGTGTAGTGCAGGTGTTAACCTTCTCCTCTTGACTGTGTAGCACAATCTTGGCTGGAGAGAGCTTTGCTTCCCGTTTGGCTATGTAAGTGCATCTCTCACAGGTTGTAGTGTTGGGTGGTAGGAGGAGAGGATTGTCTGTGTACATGAGGCAGTTGCCACATTGCCCCAGTATGCCTAGATTCACCAGGTGGACAGGAGAAATCACCGGAAATTGACCCTTGAACATGCCTGTTTAGCCGCTTTTTTTGTAAAGTTTAAGAGCTGGTTTCCCTTACCTTTGCAAGGTACTTTACAATTATAGGCTGTTTAGTGCCTACAATTACTTTCTCCTTATTGACAAGGAGAGTTGAGTGCTTGTATCAGTTTCAGGCTTCTTAGTTCTTTCCAGCAGGTTCTAGAGCAAGTGCTAGTCACAGGGGTTCAGATTTTAGTACTACTACTGAGAAACCAGCTAGTTCTAAGGGAGAGCAGACTTTTGTGCACCTGGAATAGTTTAACTGTAGCCTTGCAGTGCTGCACAATGCAAAAAATGTGCAAACACACGCGTTTTTAAGCCAGAAAGTTGAAAGGGATAGAAATCAACCCAAAAAGGCTAATATAATTATGGTGCTGAGGTGCCAGCCCGACGCCCAACCTTCAAAGAAGGCACGCCCATTCACACATGTCTTTTGAATGCCACTCGACCATGGGGAGGACACGCAGACTCCACACAGAAGGTGCTCCAGCCGAGAATCAAATGGGAGAACCTCTTGCTGTGAGGCGGCAATGCTACCGCTGCATCACCGCGGCATATAAAAGTTACAAATATACAACATTTTGTATGTTACACAGAGCCATGCTGCTGTGGCACTACTGGACAGATGGTTCACTGATAGCTAGTGTTCACCGTTAATATGTCATACAAATGATTCATCTTGCCATTTTTCTGTATTAATGAAATTACTACGTACTATTTCTGTACTGTCATAACTAGGTCATATTAAAAGACTTTGCTGCACAATAAGTTAAAACTTCACATCACACAGAACAAGCATAGCATATGTCAGCTACGCCTTATCTATTGCAAAGGTGTTACGATGATAAAGTACACAACGAATCAGACAATAAAAGGGTTATTGTTGTTCAGGCAGTTATTCCATATGGTTGCAATAAAAACTAACAATCATAATATATTTCTATTAAGAGATTCATCTCTGCATACTTTACAAACTACACCAGCCATTAAAACTGTCACAGGGAATGTTGTGTCTTTCGGCTTTTCCCAGTTAGGGGTCACCACAGCGGAACTCCAGTCCTCTAATGATTGGTAGTTGATTTTTACGTGCTGAGTTACCAGCCCTGACATACAACCTTCAACAAAGATACACCCATTCACACATGTCTCCATGCAGAAGACGCTCAAGCTGAGAATTGAACTGGACAGCGTCTTATTTTGAGGCGACAACGCTACCGCAGCACCACCACCGCGGGTTAAAACTGACACAGGGAATAAAATCATTAAATATGCAGCATCCTGTCTAATATACAACTTACAAAATGGCATAATAATAATAATAAATAAAAATAAATAAAAAATCTAATTTTTTCTTTTATTTACTTTACACTGGTTAACTGGGTAGGTGGGCAGATCAAATGAACCTTTTTAGCCAGTACACAGGCCAAACATGGCAACAACAAAACAGAAAAGAAGAACAATAATTTAAATATGAATTCACACCTGAGCAGCAATTCATTGCAATGTAGTACAACAAAGTATTTGAAGTTGTAATGTCAGGGAGTGCAATCAAAAGAGATTGTCACAGAAAATTACCATGACTCAGTTAGTCATATGTCACTGAGGTATGATAAACATACCCATACATACTACATTAACACTCTCTGACTGCATACTAATATGTATAATATGTTGAACGCCAGCTGGATTTTAATAGCAAATAATTATATACTACACCAGTAGTCAATGACTACACACTAAACCAATTAAGTATGATAAACAAGTTAAACATGAATGAACTACAATATTGATAACACAAACTACTGGCAAAAAGTTCGCTGCTCTCATGCGAACACACATATGTTGTACATACATACACATGATTGTGCTGAAGCTGCTGGGTTTAAAATAAACATAATTCAACATGTGGTTCCCACTCAAAATACTGTCTGAGTAAGGCAGACATGTATATTTTTGGGAAAATAATATTACAATAATCACAAACATTGTTTGTTAACTCTAATACTCTAATACCAATACAACCTTTTTTCTTGGTTACAGGAGAGGGTAAAAAGGTCAAACAGAAAAGCCAAATGGTTAAAAAACACAAAAAGAAAAATCTAGGAAAGCTAGACATTCCACTGTGTGATAAGTTAAACCTATTTTATCAGAGGCAACATGAGATATATGCAAATTACCCTTTAAGGATATCAGGTGTTTCAGCTAAATGGCAATTTTGAATGTCCATGACTTTTTCTTTTACTTTTACTTTTAAGTCTGTTTCTATTTATTTAGTCTAAAATCAAGATGCCAGACCCCATGTGGGCAGACTCGGGATTTACATTTAAAATATATAAAAAAGTATGTAGAGTCCAAAAGAAAGTGGTGTTAAAATGTATGAAACATCAAGACATGATGAAATAAACATGTTTTTTTTTCAGTCTTCAGGTGCAGATCTCCTTTAATTTACTTTTGCTTAACAATAATGGGTGGGGTGGGGTGGGTAGCACTTTCTGTGGATTGAAGTACCTTATGCCCTTATGATCTGATCATTTTTAAACAGTCAATCTGTCCTCGCAAGATATGTGTGTGTGTGTGTGTGTGTGTGTGTGTGTGTGTGTGTGTGTGTGTGTGTGTGTGTGTGTGTGTGTGTGTGTGTGTGTGTGTGTGTGTGTGTCTAAGAATTAAGCTGGAATACTTTGGCCACTGTGCACTTATGTGAAACAAATTTAAATTATGTAACATTGGTCATCATTATTGTTATTAATTTTTTTGACACCAGCATCTGAGAAGGATGTAGTCAACACCGTAGCTGTAATTGCTGTGACAGGGGGATGTCTGTGCATGGTACACACCCTAGGCATTAAGCCTACATGATGTAAGTGTGTTAGTACAATGAGCAGCAGTGCTAATCAAGTATGTGTGCTGCTCATAGTATCTACACATTAATGAGTACCTTTTTGTGGCCAGCAATAGTGTTCACAGTCATGGAAAGGTGCTTTGAGGCAGGAGCACAGAATGTTAACAAAAGGCTTGATTATAAGTGAAGCTAATATATAAAGATACGCACATGCTCTGTAGCCTGAAAATATTAAAGGCAAGTACCGTGAAAGTATTCTGAAGGAGGAAAAGTGAAGTGGGGGAACTGTATACTATGAATGATGGTTTGTACAGCATATTAATTAATATGGAAGGGAAAATGGTAAAGTATAGTGATATGCCACATAAAAATGAGCTGAAGTGTCAAAGAAACATTGCTAACATAAATCCTGCCATATTGATGTAATGACAATTAAATGTCAATTACACTCCCTGTGTTATGCATATAAATAAATGCAGACATGCTAACACTGGATTTGACAGGATTATGAAGCTGCAGTGTAATAAAGGAGAGTTCACATGTGATCAATATGTTAAAATGATGGATTGAGGTAACAGCAAGGAAAGAAGATACATTATGGGATGAATGCATAGACTGCAGTTATTGCACATTTAGTTATGTATTTATTTATTTATTTACATTTCATAACCAGGTAGTGTCCGACTGGGCCAGAAGCCCATTTTCAGTGGAGACCCAGGGAGAAAAGCTCCAAGGAAGATTATATAATTATACATTTGCACATGTGACAATTACAATAGGAATTCAAATGCAGGTTCCTTGACATTGTATCTAAAAGCATATAACAACGGTAGTACAATAAGCTTATACTATTCATACAAACAAAACAAAATATATATATATTTTTTTCAGGATAAAAATACCACAAACTGAAGCTAAGAAGGCTCAATTGCCAATAAATGTTGAGAATGGGTGGTGGGGAGAAGGAAATTAGACAGTAAGAGGTTAAATTAATTAGCCTGGTGGAAAACATGAACAAAGCCTATGTTTGGTGAAATATTCCTTTAGGGACTGTTTAAATGAATGTATATCATTGATGGACAGAACATGCTGAGGTAGAGAATTCCACTGTTTGGCAATGATATGTGAGTATAAGGAAACACCGTGAAAGTTTTGGGTTTTATTAACCTTCAACAATACTTTATCAGCAGACCTAAGAGATTTTAGGTTAATGTAGGGTTGGACAAGGTCAGATTGAGCTGGGCAGTTCTCAGGTTTGTATAAGACTGTATGGGGAATTAGTAGCCGAGTCAGAGTAAGCAGGTGAGGGACCCCTAACCAGTTCAGCTGGAGAAGGGCAGTGCAATGGTGAGATCTTTGAGACTGATCAGTAGCAAATTTAGCTATTTTGTTATAACAAGATTCAAGGCTATTCAGTTCAGATTTGTGAAGATTGGTAAATATTTCGGAATAGTAAAGCAGGGAAGATAAGAGATGGGTTCTGGGTGTTGCGAGTCTGACATGGTCAGTAAGATGCGATTTAGCCCTATAGAGAGAACCTAGTTTGACATGAACCTTTTTAATTGTTAGTGCAAGTTGTTTGTCAAATTATGTCCACTATCAATTGTGACACCAAGAAGTTTTGTATGTTCAACGGGTTCTATTTTTGTGCCATTGTAGGAGGAAATAGAGATAGGTGGTTGGCTGGTTGTTGTTGAGGTATTATAGAAGACCATAAGCTTGGTTTTATTGGGGTTAAGAGAGAGACATGAGATGTATATGCAAGGAATTTATGTATGCAAGACAACACCAAAGCTGTATTTTCCACTGCAGCATGTATACACACAAACAGATTTTGCTTACAGCTGTAATATCATGTACATCACAAATGGACATGATTTCAAAGAAATTTAAGTGGTGCCCATAGGAAAGGAGTTTATCACCCATAAACATGTAATAGACAAATACGTGTTATGCACTGATGTAAATGGTAAATCATGATATAATAACACACAACATACATCTTAGGCTAATTGCCCTTGTAAGGCTAGCCAATTACCGAATGTGAGAATCAAACCCTACACCTTGTGCCTGCACAATAAAGACCTTAACCATTATGCCAACCTTCCATAACTAACAACTGCCCACACAGATTGATGACAGGTCATGATTTCAAGTTTTACATTGTTAATTTGCAAATATCTCAGACTTCATTATACTGGACATGTTCACATGAAATTACAGGGAACAATAACATAACAGCAATTCAACAGCATCAACATACAAGAAAGTGTTGTAACACAGAACCAATCACAGTTTCTGATGATCTGGCTGCAAGCCATAGAGTAAGACATATTTATGGAAGCCATCATATGGAATTAAGTTATATAGTGTGACAAAAATAATAGCAGTACTAAAGAAATGCCTGGACTAGGGCATGCAATACACAGCATAATTCTTATGTGAATGGGTAATGCCTTTGAGCAATAAATGAAATAATAAACATTTACATCATATCATTTCTGAACACATGCCAGGACAGATATCTGAGAGATGCATAACAATCATGGATGCCACAGAACTATGCATAATGACTATGTCATGAAGAACACCTGTGAAGGGCTTACAGCACTTTTGTATCATAAGGGGTATGGATAACCTACCTGTGTAAGCCATTGCTTTCTGACAGACAGATGTTGCAAGATTCAAACCCCCTGCATATAATACTAGGCTCTCTCCAAACCTGGGTATTGACTGCATGTACCACATCAGGTAGTAATGGATGCCATCACAAATAATTGTAATGAATGTGTGCATTAAGAAAACAGTTATGAATATAATATGAACAACTGGATTTAGTCAGAATGCTGGAAAGGAGCTATGCATATCACTGTCCACACAACAGTGAGTGGTACAATATCAATGATTCTTTGACAAGAAAGCTTTTTCCATCATGTAGTATACACACTTTCCCAGAATTGAACTGCAATCTATCTGTGTTGGTATGCTTTACAAGTCAGTGCTCAATGCATGTGCCACAGGAGCACACACAGCATGACATGCACCAAATAACCATTTCACTGCCATGCAATAACAACCTGTGACGATATATTATTGTCCAACATAAAAATGGCTAAGAATAACTAGGTACAGTGGTCTTTATGTAAAATTAGTCCATTCATATAATGTCATCCTTTCAGGAGTTAAACAGCAAGCCATGTGACCCTCTCGACTAATGACGTGTGGATGAAACACAAACACTGCAGTGGAAGCCTTAATATAATTGTGACACTGTACCTATGCTATTGTATTACATCAGCTGTATGTGTCACAAACAATCTCTGAGATAAAATGCATGGTGGACTGGTCCTACTGTAAATTAACATATTACAACTATGGCAGATGCCATTCAGGCATTACACTATAAGGCCCAACAATGCTAGCATGCACCAAATGTGGCTGTTGAAGATATGAGCACTTGACAACAGAAAATACATGATATTGTGCAGGATGAATGCACCATGGTAAGAGTGTCACTACAATAGTGAGATATGTCAGTATATAAAGGCATTACATTATGTTATTGTTGCAAGGGATATGTGTGTTTGTAATTCCTGTACTAAGAGAACAACATACAGGATATTGTCTCATTCCCTATTGCCAGAGGATAACACTTCCTACATGTTATGTTATGAAAATGCAATCACATGTCATCATTACTCTGAATAAAAGCATTGCAATATGTAAAAATTAGCAGAGCTTTTTGCAAGAGGAATCAACATCTATAAGTGTAAACACAAGATATGTTGGACAACAGTGTAGATTCACAATAAGACTGACACAAAGTAGTCTGAGCAGTAGTGGCTGGATTTGAGCTAACTACTTAACATCATAAGCTACGGATTAATTTCATGCACCACATGACTTGCTGATGTACAGCTGGGACAGTGTACAGTTAAATGGATGAAAACACTATTGCTTATTAGGTGGATGTTTATGCTAAAAAGTGGCTGAAGTGCATAATAACAATATATAGCTACACATCATATGTATATATGAAGAGTAGTATAGAGAGTATGAGTGAGAAATACACACTCACAGCTGGCATCAAACAACCGACATATGTACTTATATGGTATACAAAGCACACTAGCAAACTCACACAACACAGGAGAATTTACACTCCAGCTGTGAGATACTTCAGTTATTTTAACATTATGTTATCATTTTGTGGCTCAAAAGTTTTTTTCCCTGGTGATGCTAGGATTTGCTACTGTAACAATGCCACTCTAATCCATCTCATAAGAGGAAGTATATATAAAGGTAGTTGTGAGGTGGACAATTGTGTATAACAGTAATCACTGTCACACTATTTAACTAGGGATGGACTCAAACTACCTACCTATTTAGTTACACCAACAATGCAGCACATTATCAGTGGCCAGCACCACAATGCTGAGTACAAGTGAGGCATACAGCATCTATGAAGGGATGGCATCAGCAGTATATTACTATGGAGATGTGTCTGGTAAAATGACTTTCACAGCCATCTGTTGTAATAGTTGCCACAGCAAAAGTGTGTAAACCAATTAATTGTAAAGTGTTAAGCACTGCAGTATTTGAACCTCATACTTATCTATGTATAAATTTTAGAGAGTAGTAGAAGAAACATAAGTGTCACAAAAAAGTTCTGACTCTTAGGGGAAAGAATGCAGTTTTCCAGGATGACATCATCAGTGTGCTTCAGCAGAAAGTGGGATAAGGGAACTGTGTGTGCATTTAAATGTATTCTCCTCAAGGGAAGTATATACAGCACCAAATGTTACACACACATACCAGTTTCCCATATTGAGCATCAAATCTCCTGCCCATCTAGTTACGCAATATAAACAGCACTGCATTAGTTGCAAGCATCACAGGAGAAGTCTGGCACTTAAGGGAAGAGATGCTCTGCTGTCAGGCTGACCTCATCATTGCATTTCAGAGAAGATGTTTCAGTAAGAAGTGGCATAAGGGAGCTGTGTGAACAGTTCAATGCATTCTTCTAAAACAAAGTGAATACAACACAAAGTGATACATGCACACACACACACACACACACACACACACACACACACACACACACACACACACACACACACCTTTCCTGTGGTGAACATTGAACCTCCTATGCATGTAGTTGCACAAAATAAAAAAAACACTGCATTTGTTGCAAGCACCAGAGGAGAAGTCTGACTCATCAGGGGATAATGTGCACTTTTGTAAGGATGAGCTCATTAGTGTGTTGCAGAGAGGTTGTTTCAGTAAAAAAGTGAAATAAGGGAGCTGTGTGCACATTTATATACATCCTTCTCAGGGGAACTTGATACAGCACCAGGTGTTGTTCACACTCACAAAAGTTTCCCATTCTGAGCACTGAACTTTCTACTTATCGAGTTACACAGTCTAGAGAACTCTGTATTAGTTATAGGTGCCACAGGAAACTCTAACTCTTAAAGAGAAGACAGAGTGCACTTTTGCCAGGATGACCTCATCAGCATGTTGCAGAGAGGATGTTTCAGTAAAACATGGGATAAGGAAGCTATGTGCACATTTATATGCATTCTCCCCAGGGGGAAATGGATACAGTACCAAGTGTTGCACACACACACACACACACACACACACAAGAATTTCCATGCTATCAAATTACACAATCTAGAGAATAATGTATTAGTCACAAGTACCACAGGAGAAAACTGAGTTTAACAATCTGAAATAGCACATTTGTACTTCTTGAAAATCCGCTATTTGGAACAAATGGTACTGTGTATCACAAGTAATGCAACAATTGCATATGTGTGCACAAGACAATGTAATATCACTAGGATTGTCACATTTAGATTCTCTACTAAAATGTAGATACTGCCCTTCATGTGCATTGCATTACTGTGAGGGACATTGACATGTTCCACATTAAGGAATGCCATAGACATTCACTGTTGTAAACTAGTGGATTTTCAGCCTTTATTGCAACTTCATGTCAACGTGATTGCATACTTGTATTGCTTCGTACTTGCACTATGTGCATTGACACGACAGACATGCAAATCATACATAGGACGGTGCACTGCAGAATAACACTGTTGGATTATGTGAGAATAGGTTAACCAAACTTGTAATACAGTAGCAAGTGTAATCATTGTAGAGCAGGCATACATTAAATGACTGAACTGAGTCAACATCATTCTGAAATCAAGATCACTTATTGAAAAATTAATGCAGACATTCAAATGTTGTGCAGCCTAAAACAATAATTACGTGATTTTTTTTTATGTTACTCTGAGTGTAGTGCTGCCAAGTTGGACACATGCTGCTGATTGTAAAAGTGTTAGCGCATGCATAATCATATCTTGAAATGTTGAAATTAGAATGGAAATCAGCAGTACTTTCTGCTGCTGTGTGTTGACTTTCATGCAAAAACCAGTACAAGACACGCTTCACAAACAGGAGCAGCACATTAATATAGCAGCAAGATCATGATGTGTTAAGGAAAGGTGTAGCCAACATTACATTCACAGTAGTCAGACAAAACATTCTGAAATATTTTTCAACCATCTGGTTTTGAACTTTTAAAGCACTGCAAGAAAAACTTCTATATCTGAGTATTATCCAAGCACACAACATAGGAAGTTATACTTATGATAGTTCACATTTGACAGTAGACATCAGCAAATGTGAATGTATGTATGCATCTTCATTACCCATTTGACCACTGCAATCTGTACATCCAACTCTCTGGCTTGTTGAAAAGTACATTTAACTTAATATACATAGCTAAGCACAGTGGTGTGAAATGAGACAGACACAAAAAATAAGACAAATCACAAAATATTGCCATAAGTTGTGTACTTGCATTTAGCCTAATTTGCATTTGTTGCTTGGCACCAGACATTACACAAATGATAAAGTGGAAGAATATATACAGAAGGGAGAAGATACACTTACAGGGTGAGATGGAGGTAAAGTAACTTATGACAGAAGAAGGATAATGATGGATCATAATAATATTTATCCAACAGGTAGACATTAAAGAATATACAAAAAACAGTCAGCAACACTTAGACAGTGGCTGCATTAAAACCTTGAAAGTAGCCAAAAATCTATATTTTATTTATTATTTTATATTTGTTGACCGGGTTTGTCCGACTGGGCTACAACTGCCCATTTTCAGCTGAGGCCCAAAGAGAGATATCTACACATGTGAGCATTATCTTATCATGCCACAGAGGGATGCTTGCTTTGCAGCATTTAAATATTGAAGCACAGTGACAACTTGCTGAAGTTGAAGGAATGAACAGAAAAAGACAGAGAGATAGAGACAGAGGCAGAGAGGAACAGCAAAAATATGTATTGGGGATCTGTAGGAACAGCTGTATGGCATATTACTATTACTATTAAATCATATCTGCCATGCACTGTGCAATAAAGTGTGTGCTGTAGGGAGAAATAAGGGGTAGAAAAGTGCTACAAATATGAATACATAAGCAGAATAAGGTTGGCGTAACTTTCCTGTTGATGCTGCAGCATTTTGGCAAATGATGTCTACTGTGCTGCACTATTAAAATGGTATTTTAATGACATGTATATGGAGAGAACTATAGATCTTTGCAATTAAATATATGAAAGTAATATGAAATGCTTTGAATTAATACATTGACCTATACCTGTAATCAAACCCATGACAATATGCAAAAATATCAACCTACAAAGCAGGTAATTATCTCAATAAGCCACATAGGGACTTCTGCTTCATTACATCCAGCAGCATAAGAACTGTAAAATTAGTTGTTTCACATTACTCTATTTGATCTGCCTTTACGCTGTATTTTCACAGCACAATGGACTTAAGAAAAATTGCTCAAAAGTAACTGCACCCCTGCAGAATAAATTGAAATCTTCAGCTTTTGCAATAAGAAGTTAAACCATGTTTACTCTCTCTCAGCATTCCTGTACTATGTCAACCTCAGTGCAAATGCCATGGACATAAAGTGAAGGTTTTTCAAAAGGCTATTTCTGGTCATGCATGTTGTGTGTGAATCTGTTTTTGACCAAATTAAATCTGTGAAAGAGGGGTGCCTAGGACTGTGGTGAAAATGAGGTTGGCGATCAGAGGGTAGGACAAAGTGGAAAGAATACCTGAATTTGCAGGTAGGTTGAGGAGAACATCATAGCTATCCACTTCTTCACAAGATAAATGTACAACTGTATAAAGAATGTCATGACTTTGGAGAGTTACCACAACAGTGATGGGTGAGAATGAAGAATAATGTTGTTGGTCAATTAGACCAAATCAAATGTGTCAAGAAGGCATATAGTTGAAGTGGAGCTCTATGCATGGGGTGTTTTTGTTTTTTTTTTGTTTGTTTTTTTTTTGGGGGGGGGGCAGGTGTCCATTTTTTATTATTTTTGGAATAGAGAAGAATACTGGAAAAGTTGTTTTGGAGTGAGAGGGTCAGGTAGGTAGGGTATTTTAGGAAGCATACACAGACATATAGGACATATAAGACAGACAGGGAAGGTGATAGAGACAAAAGGTTGGGGGACACCATGAGTGGGAATAGTTAGAGGACATTGCAGTTGCAGCCACATCCTGTTTGAAAACACTGAAAATCTAGTCCTCTCCCTCAGAACTGCCAGTGCTGGGCTGACATTGTCTTAGCAATCTGACACAGGACCTTTTTAACCTTGCCTATAAGTGTAATGAGACCTGTCTCCACGATATCCTCCACCAGCTCTGTCAGCTTCTGTCAGGTGACAAAATTGCAACCTGTACTGTCACTACTCCCTGGGGGGTACCAGTGCACCAGCAGCCAGGATGGAGCTACCTGATGCAGTTAGAACAAGTAAGACAGGGTTTGTGGAGGCAGCACTGACAGGTTGTGAACCTGAAGTGAATTGTGTCTTGTGCTGCCATCGGTGGAGGTATGGCTGACTGAGATGTAGCTGTCTGTCTAACTCTCTGTGCTGTTGACTATTTATTTTTCAGCAGCAAGCTATGCAAACAGTCGAATGTTAGCAAATTATAACCCCCTCAAACAAAAAAGTTATAGGGTGAAGAGGCAAAAAAAAAAAAAAAGAAAGAATTACATACATGGCATGTCACATTACTGTATTTTTCAATAATCTTTGTTTGGCTACATAAACAATTATGATAATTTACTATTGTAAACAATTGCCACATCCATATATGATGGAAAGATTTCAATGTGTAATAAACAAATCTCAATGTTATGATATGACAAAGAAAACCTTTATTTCACCATGACAGATAGGATTTATGCCTTCAAATCTAATAACTGCAAACATCATAATTAAATTGTTCCTGGCATATTATTGTTGTTAATATTTTATAAATACTTATCCAGTAATAAAAAGTAATTACTGTTTCTAGGTATTGAACCCATGCACATTTAATATGGTGTTCTCATTAAGTAATGCAAGCAGCAAGAGTTATTATGTAAGGCATGCATGCATGCATGCATGCTTTAGATGAAGGCTGAGATATGCCTTATCAAAATGCTAGTGACTAAGGGAATGAAAAGAAACTTGTGGCTTCAATATGGACCTGAGTTATACTTACCCTATGCCTCTCTGAGGTGAGTTAATCTCTCCTGGAGTGCCCTGCAGTTTGCAGCTATTTTCTTTTTGTCTGTACAATACAAAATGAAAGGAAATGTATACAAAAGCATTATGAGTACTTGCACTGACTGGTTAGATCATTAATGCCATATCATAGACAGATTATGCATCAGTATACTTCCAACTGAGGGGTATTCACAGTCCTAACTTCAGCCTCCCTTTGGCTTAGGTGGTCCTACTTGTGCATCTTAAGGTTACTGCAGTGGTAGGGACATTGTTCCCCATTGTCTGGAATTGCCAGATGCACTAAATACAGTCTTGAATAAGCTATTCCAAGCCTCAGCTAATTATTTGTCTTATTCAGGTAGGGACCTTTATTTACATTTAGAATTATCAATACTCTAGTTAAGGTAAAGGATTTATTAAATAAAGCTTGTAAAAATGATTGATTCCATTCCAATATGATTTAATTTTATTACATTCATAAAAAATATGAATACAGTCTGCTTTATTTGACTTTTCACACCTCCAGCAAAAACATTTGTAGTAGCACTGATCTTTTTAATTCTATCTGGTGTTAAAAATGCTCTATGTAAGTATTTCCAGTTAAATATTTTCCAGTACTGTGTGTTAGAGGTGTAATTAACTGATAGTAAGATGTTAGTTTTAATTTCTTCTGTTAACTGCAATGACTGACCTTTTGTTAAGAATTGCCAGTATGATGGTTTGGGAATTGTTTTATATGTTATTAACTCTTTATATAGATTTGAAATGGAATTTTTCTTTTTACAACTATTATATATAAATTCATACAGAAAACACATTAGATTTGGAATATCTTTAAATGAGGAATTATTAATTAATCTGCATAAATATTGAGTGTACATTAGAATGCTTTGTAAGGTTTACCAGCCCTGTGTTAGAATATTGTAAGCAGTTTTTTATCATACGTATATCTAAAACATTGAATTTATTTACACATTGAAACCAGCATAAGAATCCATTTTGTTCCAAGGAGGTTATTGTTTCCCTATATATTTTGTGAGGAAAGTTCTTAGTGATGGCAAATTGGGTTAAAAGGTCAAACCAAAGTTTTAGATCTATGTTTGCATTGATAAGTTTCCTATAGGAATTGATGTAATGATTAATCAGTGTTGTTTTAGAAGGTTTTGTTATATTATATTGTATATTTATGCATAGTATGTACCAAGGTTTGTTTGATTTGCCTACTATTAAATTTTTTTTAACAGATTAAATTCATTTGTTAATATAGCTGTTGTTAATTCTTTCCAGTTGGCAAAATAATTTGGGTTTATCCAGTCTATTGTAGTTTTAAGTATAGATGCTTTTATATATGTTTCTATTTCTGGGAAGTTCAATCCTCCTTGTTTCCAGGTCTAATGTGATGAGTTAGAGCTACTCTGTTGTTTTTGGGAAACCATAAAAAATGTATTAAACATGAGTTTATTTCTTTAAGAATGCATTTTAACTGTATTGCTAATGCTACATATAGCATTTTTGGCAATAACACAATTTTTATTAATTGCAATCTGTCTTCAAAAATTAATATAATTTTGTTCCACTTTTCTCTATATTTTTTATTGTTTCAATAATGTTTTTATGATTTATTAATATTGTTTCATTTATATTTTTGCATAACATTATTCCTAAATAATTTAGCATAAGTTCTTGTTTTCCTATGATGGATTTATCTGTAACTTGTAGTTCTTTTTTCTTATTTAAAAATAGAAATTTTGATTTTGATCTATTAAAGTGTAGACCTGAAATCTTATAAAATTTCTCCATTACTTCTTCTAGCTTTCCTAATGACTCTCTGGAGTTTGATAGGGTTAATAAAATATCATCAGCAAAAAGCATTATTTTAGATATGTACTGGTCATAGACTTCCATTCCTTTTATTCTTGGATTATTGTGTATTATTTCTGCAAGTATTTCTATAGCCAAAGCCAATAAAACAGGTGAAAGGGGGCATCCTTGTTTAGTACCTTTTGTTATATGGATAGATTCTGAGGGGAAAGGACTTAATTTAATTTAGGCTAAGTTGTTAATATATATGTTATTAGTAATAAGATGAAGGGAGGAGGAAATTTAAATAATATTAACATTTTAAATAGATATTCCCAGTTGAGGGAATCAAAGCCTTTTTCTATGTCTAATCCGATTACAAGTGTTTCTCTTTCTTCTTTATTCATATAATCTATAAGAGTAAGTATCCTTTTAATATTATTGTGTGTGCCTGTTATATAAAAATCCAGTTTGATCATTGTCTTTGAAAGTGGGATTTTCATTCTGTTAGCTAGTATTCACATGAATATTTTGTAATCATTATTCAGTAATGTTATAGGTCTGTATGAGGTGCAAAGGTCTGATGGTTTATTATCTTTTAGAACTGATGTTATGCAAGAATATTTCCATGAGGGTGGGATTTTTCTTCTGACTGGACTTCTAGCAAAGTTTTGTGAAAAAGGAAGATTACTGTTGAAGGGAAGAGTTTGTAAATTTCCATAATTATACCATCTATCTCTGGAGCTTTGTTAGATTTACTTTCTTTTATCTTGAAAACAATTTATTTGTAGGATATAGGTTTTTGTAAGTCTAGTTTTAAGTTTTGGGGATTTTTTTTATATTGATAAGGTTTGTATCTAAGTTTATTTGGTTGGTATCTAAATCTTTTTTGAAGTGTTCCATATAATAGAACCAAAATGCTTCAAGGATGTATCCTATATCTGAACTTTTTTCCCTTTCTTTTCATGATATATACTACTAATGTTATTTGCTTTAGATTGTATTTTAATTCTTGTATATAAGTTATGTAGATATCTGGGGGGGGGGGTGGCTAATGAGTTTATTTTTAATTTTCCAAGGCTAGACAAGTTTTGTTTGCTAGAATTTCATTATATTTTTTATTTAATTCCTCCATTTCTTTTTTGACTTCTGGACAATTCTGATTTTTTTTAAGATTTTGCTGTCAAGAGTCTGGTTTGCAAGGCTAATGATTCAGATTCCCACTCTCTAACTTTGTTTTTGTACCAGCTAAGGGTCTTACCAAATAAATATGCTTTTAATGAGCCCCAAACCATGACTCTACTGATTTCTGTTGTATTATTAATTTCAATAAATAATTGTAGTTCTGACAACATACAGGGTCTGAATTCTTTAATTTTCATGATATATGATGGAATTCTAGTTGAGAAGATTAAAGGTTTAAACTCTATGCTTCATTATCAGACAGTCATGATCAGAGAAGGGGCATGGAACTATTGAGTAGTTGAGGATTTTTGCTTATAAATCTTGCACTACGAATAATTTGTCTATTCTGGTTTGTGTTCCTTATCTATGGTCTTTATGGGAAAATAATAAGGATTTATCATCTTTTACTTTAGAAGTGTCAATTAAATGAAATGAATCAATCCATTTTTTAAGGATTTTGAAATAGTTGCTATGCAAAAAGACTTCTTGGTGGTTTCAGAAGCTTCTAAGGTACAATTAAAGTCTCCTCCCAGTATAAGATTTCCTTTATAATTGTTGGAAATAAAATCTAGGTGTTTTTAACCGTTCCTGCTCCAATTCCTGGGAACCAATATAGATTAGCTAAGGTCCATATTCTGTTATTAAATTTAATTATAACAAATGCTAGTAGACCTTCTTTGTCTTCATATTTATAAATAACTTTTGGAGTGATTCTGTTTTTCTTCCAGAGAACTGATACTCCTTTTGTCTTTGTTCTATAGGAGGATTGAGTTAAGACTGTATAGTCCTTAGTGTTCCAAATAAAGCTATCATTAGTCTTAATATGTGTTTCCTGGAGAAATACTACTTATGTCTTATTTAGATTTAAATATTTTAGTAAGTTTGATCTTTTATTTGCATTATTTAAGCCATTAGTATTTAATGATAAGAATGTTAAATCCATTTTAAGTTATTTTTGGAAGAAACTTTTTGCTTTTTTTATTTTGATTATAGTAGTTATACCATATTCTCTGATAACATTGGATGTTATTTTTATGTGTGCAAACTTGGGAGCGTAATTTAATGTTCTTTCTTCTTTAAATATAATTAGGGTAAAATTCTGGTCAGGCTTTAAAAAGTACTTCTACAAAACACTAATTCTAAAGTATCAAATACGAGTAAATATGAATTTCCCATTAAACATGGAATGAAAGCCATTCCTAATCCAATAGATAAAGATAGATCTATTGGATTATCACTCATACCTTTAACCAACAATATCAACTGAGCTCCATATGTTAAATTATTATATGGAGAATTTTCTTAAAAGAGATATGAAATTCTATATTATTCTATTGTTATTCTATAGTATTTTATATATCAGGATGGAATGTTAGTAGTGTAAACAATTATTATGTTGACTTAGAAAATATCCAATATTTAGTTATCCTTAAGCGATCCCAAACATGTCAGATATGTCATTTCAGATAAATTAAATGCAACAGAGGAGCATACACTAAATAAGCCAACAACAAATAGATTATTACTAAAATAATTTGACTAAAAGGACTCTACAGGAGACAATGAGTGATTACCAATGAAATATGAATTTACTGTAGGTCTACTTCTTCCTTTACTTTCCCACTCTTCAGCTCACCAACTTCAATTTACACTTATGAAAAGACATGGCTTATCATTGGTATCCTGACTCAGAGTAGAGGCACCCTACATTCTAGTGTGCAGTGCTTTTACATATTTATAGAGTTACAAAGCAGAGTCTAAGAATGAACTATGATCACCCTGACAATTCCCATCCTGCATAGGGCACCTCCACTTCCAGAATTTGTAATCACATCAGGTCTAGAATGAATGTGAAGGTACCTATATGTAATCAAGACTTACCTTAGGTAAGTATTAATCAAATAGTATTTAGAGCATCTTAGAGAGTTCTCGGGGCAGTTTGAATACTCTTAAGCCTCTCCTTCCTTGCCCAAAAACATAGATTTCCCTTCCCTTTCTTTCCCTTGATTTAAATCAGTACTAATAAAAGAAATTCAGCAAACATAGGTAAACAGAAATAACATTCAGTAATCCGTCTTGTACATGACTCGCAATCCATTAAACAATTCAGTGACTAACATCACTTTAGTAAACATTATAAAGACAAATTATTAACAATTTCCTAGCTCTTTAAATTTTCTGATAAAGCAAAAAGTTAACAATAAGCTATTTTAACTAAAAGTATAAAACATTTCAATTTTTTCTTGCATGTATACATTTCTACTTATATTGTAGTGTCAATAGCTATCTTTGAAATCTGTACAATACTTCACTTCTTCAAATCATTCCTTTTTCAATTCAGGTTTTGTTTTGTCAAAATGGCAACAATATTTCAAGGGCACAATTAATATTTAGACTGATGTTTCAAATAAATAACTTGTCAGTTGCCAATTGAGTTAGTTTAGAATGTATAGTTAGCGCAAATATAGCATGTTGCAAAAATAATATGCATTTTTTGTGTGCTCTAGAGACATATGCAAGTGACATATATAATGTAGCAAATATAGAGCAGATAACTTATGGATTCAGGTTGTTAAAGTAAATTATGCTTATTAATCAGGTAGTTTCATTTAAATTCACAAGTAATTTGAGGACATTTCAGTTGAGTTTCCAGGACTGTGCAGTCCAATGTGAGTAACTGAGTCCACTTTTCCTCATAAACATATTTTACAATTCATTAAACTAAGCAGAGTCTAACATCTGTCTAATAATCATTATAAAGACAAAGAATAGTAATTTCCTAGCTCTTCAAACTTTCTTTTTTTTTTTGTTCAAGTAATTTTATTCAATTTTTTAAAACAATAATTAATACATTTTACAGATCAAATAAGAACAAATTGAACTATTTACAGAATGTATAATGGCCTCAAAACAAATGAAGACAAAAGGAATACAAGCATAGTTACACAGACAATTATTACACATTTTAAACAGAGACTAAAACAAAAAATATAATGTTCACTTCCTGCTTTCTCTCTTCTTATGAAGGCAAAGTTGTAACCGTTTTAAGTGTCTCGATTAGCGCAAGAACTCCTCCCTAGGATTATTGATCCATTTCCTAGGAAATATTCTCATTTTCTTGACTTTGATTTCCAACAGTGCTACCTCCTTCAATAAAGTTAGAAAATTATTAAGTGATGGAATGATGGGGTAGTTCCATTTTCTTGTTATACATTTTTTTAAACTGCCATTGTAGTCCAGAGAAGATAAAGGTCTTTCCTTTTCATAACAGTGGTTTCATTTATATTCAGGAGAATTAAGGGCTTTGACAAAGTGAAAGCGTCAGTAAAAATGGCTTGCAAAAATTCACCAATATCTTCCCAGAATTTCTTTATATGAGAGCATTCATACATAATATGAGACCAATCAGCATTGCATTTTAGAGAGCACCTCCAACATAGTATTTCATTAGAATTATTAAATCTAGCTATTTTGTTGGGAGTATAAAAGGCTCTATGTAGAAACTTGCATGCAAAGATTTTCCAACTTTGTATATTTGAAGTTAACTTAATAGAAGGCTAATCCAGACTCTGCTACACTTTGCTGTGAAGGAAAAGTTAGTTTGCTTTTATTTTTTGTATTTTGTATATTTTAAATACTGTAGTTTGGTTTCTTTACCTTGTGTTTTACCTGCATTCTGCTTTAACAGCATATTAAAACTTCAAAAGAGACCACAGCTCTCTCTCTCTTCTGAGTCAGGCAGAATTTTTTTCCCTGCCTCCCACCCACTCATAGTTATCTTGTTAAATACCACTGTCTTTCTAGTTGCCTGCCTCTTATGTTAATCTGACCATATATCTCATTTCCTCTCTACTTTCAGTGGCTTGTGTGAGTAATCACTAAATCAAAAACCCCTCCCCTTCAACTATTTAAATTTATTGGCCATCCTACTGTATTCCATAGTACCAGAATACAAAAGTGACCACCCCTTTCAACCCATCTTGCTGTTTTAAAAATAGTACCTCTCCACTAAACCTTAACTTTTTAAATAGGTAAAACTTAAGTTACCTACTTTCACGTCTACCTTCTCTAGTGCACACTGCAGTGTGCATTTTTTTTCATCTTACTTTTAAGCATCCCTTTGACTAGCACTTTCTCTAATACCTGCTGGAAAGCACTAAGAAGCCTTAAACTGATACAAGCACTCAACTCTCCTTGTTAATAAGGAGAAATTAATAGTAGGCACTAAACAGCCTATAATTGCAAAGTACCTTACTAAGGTAAGGGAAAACAGCTCCTGTACTTTACAAAAAAAAAAAAAAAAAAGCATCAAACCAGGCATGTCCAAGGGTCAGCTTCCGGTGATTTCTCCTGTCCACCTGGTGAATCTGGGCATACTGGGGCAATGCAGCAATTGCCTCATGTACACAGACAACCCTCTCCTCCTACCACCCAACACTACAACCTGTGAGAGATGCACTTACATAGCCAAAATGGAAGCAAAGCTCTCTCCACCCAAGATTGTGCTAGACAGTCAAGAGGAGAAACTTAACACCCACACTACACCTCAAGCAACACATAGCCCTTCTAAACCCACACCACCAACACCCACATATAGCAACACTAAATCCACATATGCAGAGGCCCTTAACTGTAACCTGCCCAAGCAACAAGGACCTCTGAAGCTGATATGGAAACAAACAACAATCACAACCAAAGTGTCACATAGTTCAAAACACCTGTGTGTCACCCAGCAACAGCCCCTAAGGCAAGACAATGTACCTAACACTTTAGTCATAGGTGACTCTATAGTCTGGCACACTGATGTTCCTCTCACCAGTTTGAACAAGGAGAAAATTACAGTCAGCTGCCTGTCGGGTGCCAGGATCCGCCACATAATGCATGCACTCAAGTCACTCCACAACAAGTACAAATATGACTCTGTCATTGTCCATGTTGTAGTTAATGACTTGAGACATACCTCCCCGGACTACATGAAAAGAGACATGGAAGAGCTCTCGGATCATGTGGCCCAGGCAGGTATGACCCTAGCCCTGAGTAGCATCCTGCCTTCACCCAGAATTATACCACAATATAAGGACAAAATGATTGACTTCAACAATTGGCTAAGCTTCTGGTGTCATTCAAAGGGGATCCAGTATCTGTCTGCCTGGGGTGACATGATTGACAGACCACAATGCTTTGCCAGAGATGGTCTGCACCTGTCACCCCTGGGATTCAGGTTACTGGTTAAGGCTCTTGCCACCCCTATAGTGCCTTTTTTAGGCAAGGTTCAAAGAACAAAACCACCACCGTAACAGGTACAAGCATGCAAAATCTGAAGGTAATGCTACTCAATGCTAGAAGCCTAAACCTCAAAATGCACTCTCTCAAGGCACTCCTAAAAATGGAGAACATCGATATTTGTGCAGTAACTGAGACCTGGTTCAAGGCTCCAGAGAGCACCCCTGCAATACCAGGCTACAACTCTTACCACACTTTTCGGCCACCAAAGCAGGACTGAAACACTAAAGTGGAGGAGTGACAATATTCACCAAGGATATTCACACCACCAGGCTAGTTGCCCAGCACAATGCGTCTGAAATTCTCCAGGTGCAACTAACACTAGGTAAGACTGCAATCCAAATTGTAGCTTGCTACAGATCCCCCACCATACCCCAAGATTCTCACTACACCTTTCTAAACATACTGGAAAATATTAAGATAGAACCAAACACCCTAATACTGGGTGATTTTTAACTACCCTGCCATTAACTGGGAAAGATACTCATGTACCAACACCTTTGCCCAACGGTTCTTGGAATTCATAAATTCCAATGCCCTGGATCAACTAATCCATAGTCCCACCAGGGGCTCCAATATCCTAGACCTGGTCATTACCAACATGGGAAATCGATGCTCCACACCTATGGTCACCCCCTCGTTAGTCACGTCTGACCATAAGCTAATCACCCTCAACATCCACATCCCACCCCAACCCCCCAGTAAAGAAACCTCCATAAAAAACTTCTCCAAAGCCAACTTCATGCTACTCAAGTCAGAAGTGACAAACTTCATGACACTCATGCAGACGGGAGCTGAAAGTTCAACTGCTGAATCCTACACTAAGGCACTGTACGAGCACATCCACTCATGCATGAATCGTGCCATCCCAAATAGAACCAAGATGCTCTCATTCAAAAAAAAGAAGCCAATCTGGTGGTCCCCTGCCATAAACAAACTTTACAACAAAAGGAAGAAACTGTTGCAGAAAAGAGGAAAATCCCAGGATGCAAAAAACTTCCTTACCAGCCTCAGTAAGAAACTGAGATCCCTCATAAAATCCTCCAAAATTAGTTACGAAAATAAAATTGCCAAAAATTCCAAAGACAACAACAAGGAATTCTATAACTATGTCAAGAATCTAAATGGCAATGCTCAGATCTGCTCTGAGCTAAAACAGAATGGCATTAAATATACTGATCCCAAGGATATTGCCAATATCCTGTCAGATCGATTCAGTGCCAACTTCATCCCCCTCTCACCCCCTAAATGGCCCATCTCAATACCGGAAGATTGCCAAATTCCAGTAATAACAGTCACACAGGTAAAAAATGCACTCTCCAAAGCTAAGAATACAGCATCCATGGGACCAGATGACATCCCGGGCTGTGTACTACATGAACTACAATATGAACTGGTACCTAACCTAAGTGTCATGTTTAATCATAGCCTCACCTCAGGTTTCATACCCACTGAGTGGCACACAGCTACAGTTATCCCTCTCCACAAGGGGGGATCCACCTTGGATCCCAGAAACTACCATCCCATCAGTCTGATAAGCCTTATCTGCAAGGCCATGGAGTGTATTATCATGGAACTTATAAACAAAGACATTGGCAACCTTCAAACACTGGACCCCACCCAGTTTGGGTTTGTGACGGGCCAATCTTGTCTCCTGAGCTTGATTGACTTCTTTGAATCAGTCTCCAGAGTCATGGACAAGGGTAAGGTGGTCCACACAGCCTATCTAGACCTTGCCAAGGCCTTTGACACCATCCCCCACTCTGGAATCATAGATAAATGTACCAAGCTGGGCATTAATCCCTACATCACCGAATGGGTTGCTAACTGGCTTACTGATAGAACCCACACTGTAAAAGTAGCCAACTCCAAATCCAGCTCCAGACAAGTGACAAGTGGAGTATCTCAGGGTTCAGTCCTGGGACCGCTCTTGTTTGGCATCTACTTCGCTGAAGTACAGGCCAACACTAAGGGACTCTGGATAACAAAGTTTGCAGATGACTGTAAACTGGGAGCCATTATTGAATCCCCAAATGATGTGGATACTCTACAAAAGGGCCTTACAGAAACAGATGCTTGGTGCCAGAGCCATGGGCTCAAGCTCAATGCCAAGAAATGTATAGTTATCCCCTTTGGGACAAAACATGTATCCATGAATTACCGTATAGGTGGCAGTACACTAAACACTGAAAGTTTGATAAGAGAGTTAGGGACGCAGGTGGACAGTGGTCTCACCTTTGATAACCACAATGCCACAACAGTCAGGAAATCCTTCTATGTGGCACACGTCATCACTAAGGGCTTTTCATCCAGAAAAAAGGAGGTCATTGTCCCACTGTACTCATCCCTCATTAGACCTATTATAGAATACAATGCCCCGTTTGGTATGTACCTCTCAAGACATCTGCAACAACTGGACAGGCCACAGAAATACCTCACTAAAAGAATCACAGGCCTAAAGCAGATGCCCTACGCTGACCGCCTTAAGAAACTCCAGCTATATTCTGTCACATATCATCTACTCAGAGGCGTTCTTTGCTTAACATACAAGGCCATGTCAAACCCAGAGCTGTTGGACATGCTACACTTAAAGAAATCTCAATCCCTCAGAGCCACATGCGCCAGGGATCTAAACCTTGTCATCACAATAAACAAAACATACTGGAGGGATAGGTTCCTGACCCAGAGACTCCCCAGACTCTGGAATAGATTGCCCATACATGTCAAGCAGAGTGCCTCTTTGGTCCTCTTCAAAAGGAATCTTGACAATTGGATGGGAGAAAGGAAATTCACCCCGGGGATCACGTCAGTCACCCTGCTAGACAGGGGTCCAGGGAAGTAAATAGTGTGGGAAGAAATAGCCAGGGAATTGTTATGGCTAGGCTTGTATAGGCCCTAGGGCTGATAGCCTAGTACCAACCTATGAACCTATAAGAATATAAAACATCCATTTTGGCCTCATTTAATAACAATAATGGATAATCTTTAGTGATAAACTTCCAGAATTTCTGGTTAGATTTTATTTTATAATTAATGATAATTTTATATAGCTTTGAAGTTAAATTTGTCCAATTAAAGTCTCTATATATTATTTCATATAAGCAAAATATAAATTTAGGCATGGATTTAAATGAATAGTTGTTTATTGTTCTACATAGATCTTGTGCATAAGGTATTAGGCTATTAAGAGCTAACCAGTCAATAATTGATAAATTAAATGTGCTGATTAACTGGTTTACATCCATGACTGTCAGATTTTCCATACATTGGTACCAACAAGTGAAATTGTTTCCTTCCCATCTGTTAAGAGTATCTATGGGAATGTTATCAAAAATGTTTTTTTGTAATTTTAAAGGGAGTTAATAACTGAAACCATAATTTAATGTCAATAATATTATTTACAAAGCTTCTAAAAGTGTTGTAGATGTAATTTATATAATTTAGATTGGTAGGTTTAGTAGAATTGTATTGCAAGTTAATACAAATAATATACCAGAGTTTATTATTCTGTTCAATCAGTTGTAATTTTTTTGCTAATTTACTTTCTTTTTGGACAATAACAGTATATAACTTTTTCCATGCAGAAGAAAATTTTGGATCTACCCAATTTATCACTGTTTTGAAAATGGAAGCTTTAATATAAGATTCTAGATCAGGGAAGTTTATGCCTCCAATTTCCCAAGGCCTAATATGATTTAGAAAAGCTATCCTGTTTTTTGGGGGGTACCAAAGGACGTTTATAAAGATTTTATTTAATTCTTTTAAAATGTTTTTTATTTGGAATTATAGGGAGAGTTAGTGCAATGTAATTTACCTTTGGGAGAAGAACAGTCTTTATTAGCTGCAATCTATCTTCATATGTTAGATACAATTTATTCCATTTTCCCATTAGTGACTTAAGGGTATTCAGGATATTATTGTCATTTGTGGATAGAGTTAATTCTAACTTTTTACATAAAACAATCCCTAAATAATTTAAAGAGGAAACCTGTTTTCCAATTATTTGATTTATATTAGTATTAGAGTTAGTTTTAATATTTAACAATATATGGTTCGATTTAGAAGCATTAATTTTTAAGCTTGAGATATGATGAAATTTTTCAGCTAACGAATTTAATTCACACAGTGACTCATCTCAATTTAATAAAGTGAGTAGAATATCATCAGCAAAAAACATTATTTTGGAGTTAAATTGATTAAAAATATCAATACCTTTAATTTTGGGGTTTAATCGAATTGCAGAGGAAAAATGTTCAGTTGCTAGTGCAAACAGTATTGGAGACATGGGGCATCCTTGTTTGGTACCCTTAGTAATTTTAATTGCTTCTGATGTGAATGGGCCTAATTTTACATATGCCAAATTGTCTCTATGAATATTCTTTATTAAAGTAATGAATTGTGTGTGGAAATCATATATTTGTAGAATTTTGAAAAGGTAATTCCAATTTAGTGAATCAAATGCTTTTTCAATATCCAGTGTGACTATAAGGGCTTCAGTTTTGTCTCTGTTTAAAAGGTCTACAGTGGTTAGAATTCTTTGTATGTTATCATGGGTGTGTCTATTATGAATAAAACTCATTTGATCTTCGTTAATGATTTGAGTTAGAGAATTTTTTATCCTATTGACCAGAATAGGCATAAGAATTTTATAGTCATTATTAAGGAGTGAAACAGGTCTATATGAACTACAGAAGTTGGGATTTTTGTTTTCCTTTAAAATAGGTGTAATCAATGAATATCTCCATGAAGGTCGAATTATGCCTTGTGAATATGTTTCATTTAGTGCTTTTTGTAGTATTGTTATGACAGAAATTAGGAATAATTTATAAATTTCTATAATAATTCCATCTATGCCTGGGGCTTTATTATTTTTACCTTCTTTGATTTTTTCATTAATTTCTTTGAGTGTAATTTGTTTTTGAATGTTTATGCTTAAGCTCTCTGGTATTTATTTAAATTTGAGAAATCTAGGCACATGTTTGTATTGTTATGTGGAGAATCATTGTTATTATAGTGTTTAGTAAAATGAAATTTAAAAGCTTCTAATATGTTACTTATATCTGAAATATTTTTCTTATTTTTCCCTTCATGAATTATATTTGTAATATTGTTTCCACTGGAATGTCTTTTTAATCTCATTGCTAGGTTATGCATATATTTGGGGGAGACCGAGTAAGAATTTAATTTTAATTTTTCTAAGGCCAAATTGGTTTTATGCATTAAAATATCATTGTATTTTTTATTTAATTCCCCAATTTCTTTCTTTTTTTTTTTTTGCAACTAGATCTTCCATAATCTTTAGGTTAGTTTCTATGATTTTTTTTGGATATTAACTAGTTCTGATTCCCATTCCTTTGCTTTATTGCTACACCAGGAAATAATTTTACCATAAAGATATGCCTTTAGGGAATCTCATAAAATAACTATATTTATGTCACTAGTATTATTTGTATCCAAGAAATATTTTATTTCTGAATATAACCATGGCTTAAACTCTTTTAATTTAGTGAAATATGCTGAACTTCTTTTGGTAAATGTCAGTCTCTTAAAATCCATTTGAATTTTAAGGATAAGTGAGTTATGGTCAGACAGGGAACGGTATTGTAGAAGAGTGTCATATTTTCATTTTTAAAATTTTGGGATACATATATTTTACCAATTCTCGTATGAGTATTGAATCTATAGTCACTATGGAAAATAGTAATAAATTTTCATTTTTAAGACTAAATGAGTCTAATAATTGTAAATTATCTATCCAGTTTTAAGAGTTCTCCCTGTAGATGTAATATGGAAAGGTCTTTTATTTGTGGTCTCTTGACTAACAGGAATACAATTAAAATCCCTCCCAAAATTAAGTTACCTTTTCAGGTCTTATTAATAAGTTCTATGTGCTTCTTAATTGTTCCTACTCCTATACCAGGAAAGCAATATAGGTTCACCAAAGTCCAAATTCTGTTACTATATCTTATTATTACTATTGTTAAAAGACCATCCTTGTCTTCATAATTATATAAAACCTGAGAATTGGTAACATGTGTCTTCCACAATATTAATACTCCTCTGTTTTTTTTGTTTTTTTTTACTGTATGATGAGTTAGATAGTTTTAGGAAATCGTTTGGATTCCAAGTAAGGTTGTCATTAGCTTTAAAGTGGGTTTCCTGTAAAAATACCACTTGTGCTTTATTTACTTTCATGTATTTAAGTAAGTTGGACCTTTTCCTTGGGTTATTTAAACCATTTACATTTAATGAGAGTAGTACTATGTCCATCTAGTTGATTTATTACTGAAAAGTTTTTGATTGGAAATAATGACAAAATATTTTGTTATTAATTTGCTGTGTAACTTCCATACATTTATTAAGTCTAATAAATAGATTATTAATTCCTTTTGAATTATATAAATTAGAATCTAAAGGAGGCCACAAGGGAAAACAAACAAGTATACAGTAGTTAATGTTATACAAATGTATAAACAGATACTTAGAATAATCATTTAACAAACATGGAATGAATAACATTCCCAATCTGAGAGAACTAAAAGGTTCAGTCTGATTAACCCTCATTGCTAAGAATGAACCAAACATTAATGAGAAGTTAGAGGCTCCATTGTATGTTATTATGGAGATTACATTCAAATCAACCCAAGCATATACAGCTAGTTTGATCAATGACACACTTGAATATGTGCTTGTTATAAAGATACACTTAATATATAGTTCAGGCATTACATTTTGTCACAAATTACATTGTGTGTAATAAATAGAAGATATAGCCAATTCATTCAATACTTTCTTTACAGAAACCATCCAGTCATTAGCTAACCAACTTTCTCCTCTCCACACTTCTATAAACACTATACCCGACTCACCACTCTCTTTTAACTTCCAGCCAGTGTCCACATCCTTTATCAGATCCCTTTTGAAAAAACTGAAGCCAACCACCCTTTCAGCCGATCTTCTGCCGGCTGAATACCTGCAAATTGCTGCAGATGTCGTAGCCTACCCTATCTCAATCCTAATTAACAGAACCATAACCGAGGCCTCAATCCCTCAATTTGGAAAATATCCTATGTTATTCCACTCCACAAAGGAGGTTCATCCACAGAACTATCCAACTATAGACCTATAGCCATACTATCACCACTTGCCAGAATTATGAAAAAGTGCATGCACAACCAACTAATGCTCTATCTAACCCAAAATAAACTACTCACAGACTCTCAACATGGATTCAGACCCCATCATAGTACAACCACTGCCCTTCTCTCTTTTACTGAAAACATTAATCTTAACCGGAATAATAAAAAAATATCCTCCGCTCTCTTCCTGGACCTATCAAAAGCCTTCGATATGGTAAACCATCAGTTACTTCTATATACTTTAAAAACCCTGTATCTAGATACTCCAGCCCTTGACTGGTTTCAAGCTTACCTCACTGGGAGACAACAAGCAGTAATGTGACAAAACAAGCTCTCCTGCCTACTACCAAATACCATAGGAGTTCCTCAAGGTTCCATATTAGGACCTCTCCTCTTTTCAGTCTTCATAAACGACATCCAAACAGTCATCCCTGAAGCCACCTGCATTCAATATGCAGATGACTCGACTATAATATGTTCCAATGCCTGTCTTGCAAATCTACTAACTACCACCCAACATAGCTTCACCAAAGTCGAAAACTGGCTTGCCAACCATCTCCTGATCTTAAATCCAAACAAAACCAAGTTACTTCTCTTCTACCCAACCAATAGATCTCCGACTGAAAACTTCACTATAAAATCCAATAATGGGACCATCATCTCCCCAGACACCTATACAAAGCTATTAGGAGTAAACATTGACAATAAACTCAGATTTGATATACATATCAACCAAGCCATTAAGTCAGTCAACAAGAAACTTGGGACCCTATATAGAATTAAAGCCTTCCTTACCCCGAATGTCAGGGCAGCCACAGCCCATTCACACCTTCTCTCTACCCTACTATATGCCTCTCCTGTCCTCACTCACCTTAACAAATCTGATCTGGCCAAGCTCTCATCCTGCTATAATCACATCGCCAGGTTTGTTACAGGCCTACCCTATAGAACACACCACTGTACTAACCTGAAAAAGCTTGGATGGATAGAATTCCCACACCTTCTTCACCAGTCCCAACTCATAGAGGCCTTCAAAATCCTTAAACAACCTGAGAATACCCAGCACTAAAAATGTAATGACTCCCTACTCCAATCTAAGCTGCCTTCGCTCAGCAAACAGACTCCTTGTCCAAACAACTAAATCTCTCAACCTAGGTGGTGACGTGCTATTTGCCAACACCACTGGTAAAATATGGAACTCTCTCCCAAATAACATCACGCTTGCAACTTCTCTAAGTCAATTCAAAAATAGTCTAAAACTCCACTTCAAGTCACACTGGCTATGTCCTTGCTCAAACCCAGACTAGCTCTGTGCCATTAATTAAAACATAAACAACTAGCTAAGATGATAAGTACTTTGTATACTGTGATAAAGAAATATGTATCCTGTCTAACTCTATGTCATTATACTGCCTACCGTCCTTGCTAATATGTTATTAATGTTACATTTGTAGTAATCTCAGAAATAGTAATGGCAGTCTTGTACTTGTATGTAAATAGCCTATGTTTTTAAGTTCTTTCAGCTCATTTACTGTACCTAATTATCAATGTAACTCTGTTGGAGCTTTTCTCCCCGGGCCTCCGCTGAAAAAGGACATGTATCCAGTCGGACCATCCCGGTTAACAAATGTAAAATAAATAAATAAATAAATAAATAAATCAGGTATACAATTCCAGTTTGATCAGGTATTCAATAATATAAGTAAAATATCCCAAAAAATATTTGATAATCTAGTTTCCTTTCATCATTCATGAGTTTCTGAATAATGACCAATTCATTCAATAACTGTCTTATAAACTAACTATGGTCAGTGTTGTGAGATTAGTATACAATAGTATCTACTATAAATCCAGTGAATTATACCAATTTCTGTAATCTACCTTCACTCTGATGAGTTTAAGTATAAGAACTATAGTATTCTGTGTATATATAAACTTCAGTGCATATATAAATGCTGTTCAGAATGATGCTATAGAAAGAGATTGCAAGTAAGAGCTCTATATCATGTTTATTACATTACCCTGAACTGCAACAGAGAGCTTGTATGTTATTAAAATGATGCAAACCCTAAATAGCTTATTGCATATGATAAACTGAAAAAATCCTGTTTAAATAGGCAAACTCATAGATTATTAGTTCACAGTTAAACCATATTAATTAGAAAAAAAAAAGAAAGACAATACAATTTAAGGCTGCATCACAATAACTGAGCATTGACAATAGGTGTAAATTAAATGATTACAATTTTTAAAAGGTAGTTAAAATATTTATTCAGTCAGGTTCCTAGTAATGATTACTTACAGCCTAGTCCATTTTCAGTAAGAGAAATTCCATTAAGAGTACAGTCTTGAAGCTTAAAATGTTTGTCTGAAATAGATAACATGTTACAGACTGTTCACTGTTTTGCACTCTACATCTACCATATCAAACTATAGTTTTATAATATAGGTATGAAGTTTCTCATAATATGTGCCTTTATATATACTAAGTATCAGCTAAAACCTTACACATTCTTTTTCTTATCGAGTCATGTTGTTATTTTCTAATTCTTAACATATCTTTCCTTAATACTTTACTAAGGATGATAGCATACAGGCATCCTAAAGTCTTATTCTTATTTATTTATTAACTATGATGTGCACATTTATGAGAAACTTTGAGATACCTAAAAATGGAACAGATGCTGAGTGTTTCAACTTTACTTTCTATGTTTAAATGTTTCCAAATGTATATATCTTGTTCATTTTATTTCTTTTTATCTAAGTTTCCTAATTAATTTATTTGTATATAATGAACAGCAATTATATATGATGTCTACTAGTAAACTAAACACTTTCATTACATGTAAAATTTCCTTGCTATCCTTTCCTTCAAAACAACGTATATTTAGTTAATTATATTATTTAAAGGAAGTACTGTCTTAAATGAAGTACAGTCTCTTTAAGGCTATAAGGGAGTGTGTTGTGCTAATGCATTAACTTCGTATACTTGTGTCTACATTAACTCACGTAGAGAGATAAAGCAGGACTTTAACAGAGTTCCTTCACTTGTTATAATGTTGTTCAGCATGTAAATAGAAAGAAAATCTAGCCTACACAGCACAATGTATGCCAACGATTTTTCAACATATTTACGAAATGGAAGGTAAATATTTAAAAAAATAAAACAATGTGATGTATTTAAATTATGCTCCTATGTGCTTAGACTAACTAGAAAACTTTAATGGCATAAATGAAACAGTTTAATTTGAAGATGTTATGATTAATTGTAAAAGTCAGAAACGAGCATTCTGCATTCACGTTAGTGCGTACAATACACTGGCAAGCTCGCGAAATGAACAGTGAAGATTTTCCTGCATGTCTCGTGTATTGGAAGGGCTTCTCTTTCTTTGTTTTTTTTTTTGAAAAAAAAAAGATGTTTAACTGGAATTCATGACAGCACTAGTTACAATAACATTTCAGAGTCTATGCATTGTCTGGGATAAAACTAAGTCATATTTCAATATGAATGACTCAAACAAGTCAAGAACACATTTAAAACTTGCATATTATGCATATTACTTAACGATCTTTGTTTACTGGACTCATGTTTATGTATAGCCAATATTATACTACAAAGTACAATGTATATTGACTATTTCCTTCCCCACACATTTTTTTTATATCTTTCTATCACAATCAAATATAAAATATTGGAATTAATTAAACTGTAGATATTAAACTGCTGCATATAAGTTAACCATTAAATCTGAAGCATGTCAGTGAAATATTAATATTATTAAGAGGTAAATTGTAAAATGCTTGCAAAATGAATAGACAATACCTATATTGTTACCTTTAGCATGGATTTTTAGTTTTGGTTGATTCTTTGAGAGAAGCAGTAGAAGGAATACTTTTTGTGTCAGTTCTTTGCTTTTTTTTCTTTACATCAATTCAATTATTCTTATCAGGGGATCTTTTCAGAGATGTAGTCAAAGACCAGTCCAATTCCTCTGGAACTGTGATTATATTGTTGTTTTTAATGAAAGTTATTGCTTCCTCACTGTCATTAAATGTCCTTATTTTGTTTGAAGTAAAAATCCTTATTTCTGCAGGGTATGCTAGTTGTGCTTTTATTTTGTTTTGCTTGAGTAACTTTACCAGTGGCCAGTCTTTCTTTCTCATTTCTAAAACTCTGGAGGAAAAGTCATTGTCAAATCTGATTAGATTTTGCTTGTACTTCAGTGGGAACTTTCTCCAAGCACATTTAAGAACAAGCTCTTTGTCAAGATAAGAAAGAAATTTAACCATGACTGACCTGGGTGTGGATGTTAATGATGAAGGGATGGGTTTCCCAATGGCTCTATAAGCTCTTTCTATGCCATATGAGAATCCTTCTTTCAAATCAAGGATGTCCAGTAGCCATGAATTAAGGAAAGAGATGATATAATCACCTTCAGACTTTTCTGATAAACCAAAGATTCTCACATTAGTCCTCCTTTCTCTATTTTCCATATCATCTAACTTATTAGTAAGCCATCTATTCTGTTGCTGAAGAAAATGACCCTGGGTTTCCTCCTCTTTAAGCCTTCCATCTATATCAGATAAGGACTCTTTGATGTTTAATATTTTGGTTTGATGCTGCTGAAGTAGTTCTTTGAAGGTTTCCATTTGTCTATGATAAATTTCTTTCAAATTTTCTAAGTTGTCTTTGAAACTGTCCATTTTGAAAGACAGTTCTTGTAGAGTTGAATGTATCAACTGAATTTCTTTCTTCAGCGTAGATTCTGCATGCAAATTCTTTGAACCACTCATCTTCCCAGGTCAGTTTGAAACTCCAGATATTTCTGAGAGGAAATTTTTCAAGAAGATATTCCAGAGGTTGTATGATGATAGTAAAAATACTGAAGTACAAGTTTAAACTATTTTTTCTAAGAAAAAATAATGATGTTCCTGATATTTAAAGTAGTTTTAAGGAGCTCTAAAAAAGTGCTGCTTTCAGATTGCCATCTAGGCTCCACCTCCTCTTCAAACTTTCTGATATCGCAAAATGTTGACAGTAAGCTATTTTAACTGGAAGACTAAAACATTTCAATACTTCCTTGTGAATATATATTTTTACTTTTACTGTAGTGTCAAGAACTGTCTTTGAAATCTATGCATTACTTCACTTCTTTCAAGTCATTCATTTTACAGTTCAGATTATATTTTGTCAAAATGTCAGTAGCATTTCAAGGGCACATTTACTATTTAAACTGATATTTTAAATGAATAGCTATCAGTTACCAAGTGAGTTTGTTCAGAGTGTGAGGTAACTGCAAAGATAACATGTTGCAAAAAGTAATATGTATCTTTTCATATGCTCTAGAGACTGACAATTTCAAGTAACATATAAAATGTAAGGTTTACAGTGCAGACAGCTTGTGAAATCAGCATGTTAAAGTAATACTTTTCAATCAAGCAGCTACATTTCAGTGCACATGTAGTTTGGAAACATTTCAGTTGTATTTCCAGGAATATGTAATCCTGTGAGGATAAATCATAAAATATTTACAAATAATCCTATTATGTATTTATTTTACCTTGTTTAGTTTGTTTTTCATTTTAATAACTAAACATTACTTTTTCTTATTATTTGTTATCTGTGAGGCTAAATGCACTTCGCAGATTCACAGTGTCCTTAAAAAGCAATTGTTTACTATTGCTATGGCAACGTAAATAGAATGTGAAGAAAGCTTCATTTCTCTTAACCAACAGTACATTTTTCCCTTTTTTATGTATTTGTTAATACTAAAAGGAGATAATTCAAAGGACATATGTAAATGAATGGAACATTTCAGAGTTAATCATGAACATGTCCCCAATCCCAATAAGCATAACAGTGACCATCATTAATCTAATAAATATTGTAATAACTATTATTTTTCACTATTTCAATTAGTCTACCTTAAAACTAGATTATTTTAGACTATTATGTATCTATGTATAGATAGTGAGTTATTAAATATATACAGACTATATTAGTATAGTAAATAGGAGAGAATTTATAAAGGGAGACAAGATGTAGTTAAAATAAATAATGAGAAAAGAGAGAAGAGAGAAAGAAAAGAGAAAATTAAGAGAAATACACATATACTATGTATGTTGATTTACAGTATAAATATTTTATGTGCTATATACCCCTCCTTCTGCGAAAGAAAAGTACCCTGTTTTACATATCTGAGGTAATGTGAAAACTCTCATGTGTCATCTATTTTCAAAAAATATAGATAAAGATTCCAGTAGTTAGTTACCTTTGTTTTAAAATTCCAAGCAGTAAAATTGGTCCTTTAAAGTAATGTTAAAACAATTCATAATCATAGTAAATGCTTTGAGAGATTTGGCTGTAACCGTATCAGTCTTTTGCTTCTTCTTTTTGACATCTGTCCAGACATTTGTTTCATTTGTTCTATTGAGAGAAGGTGACATCCAATCCATATCTTCTGGTAAAGTAATCACAGTATTAGTTTTAATAAATGAAGAGGCTTCCTCTAAGTCAGTAAAAGTCCTCATCTCATTTGCATACAGTATTCTTATCTTAGCTGGATATGCAAGTTGTGCCTTGATGTTATTTTGTTTCAGAAACTTTATCACTGGCCACACTTTTTTCCTTTGTTCCATTATTCTAGATGAATAGTCGTTATCAAATCTTATCAGGCTCTGTTTATATTTTAGAGGTGCCTTCCTCCAAGCAGATCTTAAAATCACTTCCTTGTCCAAGTATGAAAGAAATTTGATAATTATTGACCTAGGAGGAGAGTCTGAGTTACTGGCAGGTTTCCCAAGAGCTCTGTGTGCCCTTTCAATGCCAAAGGAAAGTCCTTCTTTTAAATTTAAAAAGTCAGGGATCCAGTTTGATAAAAAGGAAATAATATCCTCACCTTCTGTGTTTTCAGGTAATCCAAAAATCCTGATGTTATTTCTCCTCTCCCTATTTTCCAAGTCATCTACTTTATTAGCCAACCAAGTGTTTTGTTTAAGAAGCAGTTCTTTCTGTGTTTCCTCTTTCTGCTTTCTAAGTCATTTAGAGAAACCTCTATTCCTGTTATCCTTGTCTGGTGTTATTGTAGCATTTCCCTGAGGGTGTCAGCCTGTTTTTGACTGCTTGTTTTAAGATTTTCCAGGTTCTCTTTAAAATCATCCATCTTCAAAGACAACTCCTGCAGGGTAGATGCCATCTGTTGTAGTTCCTTCTTTAAGGCAGCATCCTGGTGAGAGTTCTTTGAATTGCTCATTTTAACAAGTAAATATATCGCCAAGCTTTTTGACAGGAAATTATTTGTAAAAGTTCACCAAAGTTTCTAATTATGCAAATTAGTCCTTTATCTATAAAATGTTATACTTTGAAGAAAAAAAAGAATATTTTTTCCTGTCTTATTTAACTAGTTATATGGAGCTCTAAAATACTGCTGCTTTCAGTTATCCATTCAGGCTCCACCCCCAGTAATCAATATTGTATTTCTGATAACCGATCTGTTAATTCTATATTTAATAACAAACAGTGTATATAATTAAAAGTCAGGCTACTATAAATATTGCATATAGTTGTTTAAAATGATATTTAAAAATATTATGTAAATGTTATTTTAATTGAAAATATTTTTTTGAAGAAAAACTGAAAGAAGGCTTAGATACAGAATGTATGAGCACATTTATAAAATTCACAAGAAAAAAATGACAAATGCTTATACAATCATACTATCCAGGGCATTACTGTAAATTCATTGTCATTGGCCAAAAGTAGAATATAATGTGAAGGGTGGGCAATGGACATTATACCTGGAGAGGCATGCATTGTATTGGATAGTATATTTTAATTCAGTTTATGGCCTGGTTTAAATGAGTTAGCATCTAGTGGATGTTTACTTAAGTTAAAAGCTATCTTGGGTAATGTGATTTATGTCTTTTATATTTTATAAATCTTTTATGGTTTAAGAATACTAGGCTTGGAAAGTGATGTATATTTAATATTGTTTATTTTCCACTGTATGTTTTATATTTTGTATTATTGTGGCTTTAAGACTTTGTTGATTATTTCATTAGATTAATTAAGATGGCTAACATGTGATTTGGTTTATAAAAGGGGTTTGGGCTTATGAAGTCCTTTGTCTGATTAAGTCTCGTATTGCCTTGTAAGAGATGAAAGCACTTATTTTATTTCATTCTTGTGTTTCATTAAATTGTGTTGTGATTGGGAACTGTATTTTTTTTCAAAGTTTCTTTCTGGCTGTTTTGTGTGTTTACAAGTTTGTCTCTCTCCACCAGGTTTCTTTTACTCTAAGCTCATTGCACTTACAACTTGTGCCACAGAGCAAGTTATATTTTCTTCAAAGAGTACTAATCAGAGTGTTAATGGTCATACAATGCTGCTAGACTGGTTTGCATTACATAATCCTGGCTAAACTAAATTTTTTCACTTTTTTTTTCCTTAAGTTGTGAAAGTTAATTTCCTGCTGCCAATCACTGTGCAAATACAGAAGGCAATATTTATCAGAAGCATTTGCACAACTTTTTTAGAATAACAACTTGAAAAACATGAAAAGAATCACTGTTTACATCTAGCAGTGAGCAGAGCTACTACTGCATTACACTGATCCATTCAGCCTTCTGACATATCCTTGCCATATGAGTATTCTCACGTAGGTCTCATAATGTCATGTCTTTAGCTAATACTATGGAAATGGAGAAGGGCACAGGGAAAAGAAGAAATGTTCTCATTGTTCACACAGTACACACAATTAATATTGACATAATTTCTAATAACTTATCTGTCAGTTTTAGTAAATACTGACCTTACTTGAGTTTTCCACATTAGTATATTCATACACTAAAATGAGTCTCAAAATTTAGTATGACTTCCCTCAGTAGAATAATCTGTGAAAAGTTTTTGAACCATTCATCTCCTGTATTGTTTCTTTAAGTTCAATACATTTGCATATTAAGCCACAGAGATAGGAGTGTGACAACTTGAATTTCTTCACTTACTACTGTCCAGACTTCTGAAGAAAACACAACATTGCCATTTTAATTTTGCTATTGATGGCAGTCAAAATAAAATTTGTCATTTCTTACCTTAAGCAGGAAATTGCCATTCACTGCTACTGACCACTGACAGTCAATGGAGCACAATGTCATATGGCACACAAATGATAAAGGGGAAAAAGCAGGAAAACAGTTTGGAATCAAATCCTTTCAATGCACATTTCAAATGTTTAATAACTTTGTCATCTTGCAAAAGAACTTGTATGGATTTGAACCCTCAAACAAGGGTAGTAAGAACAATCACTGAAGAGTATCTCCAATATTTGTCACAGACAAAGATATATATTTGAAAGGAGAAAAAGTGTTTAGATGTACTGACAATGTAATATTGTATCAAGTCACACTGAAAGTTCAACAGAAGCAAGTTATAAAAGTTGTCCATTCTCATTTTACAGTAAATGTCTGAATGATTGTGATTTTGCCAACAGTTAGGATACCAATATACTTGCACAATTATAAACAAAGACTGCAAACACTCCGGGTGCATTCCTCTCTATTAGCAATCGTATCTCTGTTTTATTGCATATGTTATCTGCATTAATGCTTAGAGCACTCACTCGAATATAAACAACATTTCTTAATAAGGGGAATTCAGTGGTTATTAAAGCCAGAATTTGAATGTTATGAATGTTGATCTACAAAATAAGTCAAGGCACTTTCAGATGTTTTAGTAAGTCTCTTCTCCCTGACACATCTTCAGTAACTGTACATCAAAGAAGGGAGACTGAAACCCTGATTATTTCTGCAGTCAGAATATCCCCTAGCCTGCTGCAAGTCATTAACAGGTAGTGCTACTCAGAGCTCCTCCTTGCAGTGCTAGGGTGTGTGTATGTAATCATATAGCTCCTTATACCATGTTTACATTCTACACAGTGCAGAGTGTGGTATTCAGGAATGCTAATGATTTAACATCTGATTTGCATACTCACAGTTCTCACAGGGCTGACTCTGCTCACAACCATCTTGTTTGTGTACCATATACTTAATTATGTGTTTGTTTTCTGTTTCATCTAAATACAGGGATATGGCACCCAAGATAAAATATGTACCTCACAAGTTACCATACAATGATGCAAAAATTAGGTCATTATCCAGGCCTTACATCACAATGGATCTTTTCAGCAAGTGAAAGGTAGAGGTAAACAATTTGCCTGAGACAGTATATGGCAGCAGGTAGTCAATGACATCAATGCTGTTAGAGGGCATGGGAGAGCTTACTCCCAGATACGACACTGGACAAGTGATATTATAAACTCTGCCCACCACAGGGTAGCTGCAATTGCCCAAGAACAGGTGGCTAAGAGAAGTGGTCCTGCTCCTGTCCACTGCCAGAGATCTAGATAACTCAGCATAGAGTTCCTACAGAATCCTTTATTTTCGGGCAGATGTGGGTGACAGAAACAGAGTGCCACAAACAGAGCTTTTAGGTATACAAAATGCAAGTGTCATTATCTCTTTATATGCGTATTTCTTAGATGTTTAATGTATATAGAGCCAGCGATAAGTGTGAGTAAGATGACACAGTCATACAGGAAATAGAGGAGGGTATTTCAGGAGGAGGATTCCAACTGTTCACTACATTTGTGTATGATAACATGTTAATCTGCACATGTGAAGGGACTGTTCTATTTTTCTTGTTTTATTTGCATTGTGATACTTATCAGCCTTCTTTCCTTTACCTTTCTCAGATACAGGGACCTCTGGATTCCAAGCAGTCATCCCATCTGCACATCTTAAGCACACATCTGTTTGTTATTATTAATGTATATAAGGTAGATTCATGTCTATATAAGATTAAAATGCGTGCAGCTTTAGCATCTGTTGGAGTTTAATATACCTTTTGGATAAGGAAAATATGTGATCAATTGTATTCCCTCTTTCCCTGTTTGTTGTGTTTATTGCCTGTTTATCATAGGTGATTATAAGAGTGGCACTGTGGAACTCCTACCACCTGATGTTAGACTATTGGAAGCCTTTAATGATGATGGGAGAGATAAACAGGCTAGTTGTAGTGGTGTAGAGGGTCAATCTGACAATCAGTTTATGGCTACCACATCCTTTGCCTATACTTTGGACTTAGCCAGTATGCTTATACATACCTATGACATGGAGACCTCTGATATAGGACAGGCTGAGAGTGACAAAGTTAATCAGGGTAGTATGGTACTCAGGTTGCAGAGTTGGTAGCTTCATTCTGTAGCCACTGTGATGGAACATCTTTTGGGGGGGGTAGCCACATGGCAGGAGAGCCACTACATCTACAGGAGTTAGCAAATGTGGCCATGCAATAGCCCACTCTCATAGTGACTGTACATCCACTGTCCATCAGTGATTGCAGTGTCCACACCCTGGTATGGTGGGCCATGGGGTTATGCTATTGAATGTAGTTGTAAGGAGAGATGGCATAACCCCATGGCCCAGCATGGGGTTATGCTACTGAATGTAGTTGTGAGGAGAGATGGTCTATCAGACATAGCTCATGTTCTGGTAGCAGCAAAGCTTCTAGACAGAGCCATGGAAGTAGCAGTGCAACTCCTGGCAGAGATGTGTCTCATGACCAGGGGTGATAACACTGAACTTACTACTGTACCATGCACTTCTCCCACCTGTCTGAGATGTGAGGACACAGTGCTAGTACAGTGCTTGATTGTATCATACAGATACTGACATACTGAAAGAAAATCACTTATCCATACCACCTCACATACATACAAGCTTTTTAAACAGTACTGTTGAGTGCTATACATCTGTTGTTACTGGGTGTGAACACCGTATACTCTGATAAATACATATGTTTCTTACTCAAACACACTCACTTCTTTGGTATCAGCCTTGGCCTCCTACCACCCCTCCTCCCTCTGTGCAAGTGATGATGAGTGTACACTTCCCTTTGTATGTCTTTGTGATTTAGAGATACATATATGTCTGGAGAGGTAATGCTTGCTTAGTCCCAAACTTGCATTTATCAAAATATATTGCAGAAGAAAAGTTTTTGATTTCTTGTTCCTACTCATTTGTGAATGGTTGCTTCTATACTTGTTGAACCTCATTGTATTTCAGTCAGTATTGTCATTAAGTAATTGGAAGCATTAGACTTGCTTCTTGATATAGCTGCACAAATGCAGGTAAAATTGACCTGTTCCATGTTTTATAGATGGTGATTAATTGAAATGCTTAATGCACACTAATGTTTGTAATAAATATCTGTATATCACAAAAATCTGACAGTGGAGATATTACTGACATAACTGTACACCTGAGACAAATGCTCTGCTTCAGGGCATATACATATTTCCATAGGAGAGTAATCAGTTCTAACTTTTTTTCTTTACAGGTTTCACACCTACTTTGTAATTACTGCAGGTGCAAATTGTATCCTTGGGGTTGTCCTCATCTTATGCTATCAGAAGACAGCTATTATGGTCTATATTGAATCAGCGAATGCTTAAAAAAGCGAACACTGATTCATTGACCCTACGTAAGCAAAAGCTTACAATCCCAAACAACCGGAAAAGCAATTTTTTTCCCAGGGAAAATGATGGGCCAGTTTTGGGGAGTTTGCCATTTCCTCCACTGTGGTGTGATCTCAGAGTTGGTATATTTAAGTAGGGGGGTGTGGAGGTGAAGTCTCCCACATTATATACTGTTTTAAGATTTTTATTTTTTTTTTTTGTGGAACAGCGATTTTTTTCCCTGGGAAAAAATTGCTGTTCCAAGTGTTCGGGATTTCTAAGCTTTCGCTTAAATAGGGTCGATGAATCAGCATTCACTTTTTTAAGCATTTGCTGATTCAGTATAGACCCAGCTATTATATATGGTTAAGTAAAGGTTGTTGAGCCTGGCAGGCATCAATTTTCCTACTTGTATGTGTGTGAGATCTTAGGCTTTGACCTATGCAGTTATTACATGTGATATCCTTTGCCTCTTAGCCAGAGCCAGGGTGTAGATCAATGTGTGTGTATGTACCTTTAAGAAGTTACCCAAGGGCTTGCACAAGTTTATAAATACTGAGCACGTGCAAGCTAGACTGCCATTTTTTAGTTAGCCATTGAGATGTAAGCATGTATGTATATAAGGTATGTCTCTTAACCAGTTTTTTGTATTTTATGATGCTGCTATCCATCCTGATGTGTTTCTATGTATTAAAGCATCTAAATGAAATACCCTGCCTGCTTAAGAGACAGAGATGAGGGCATGGTATCAGAAGCGGTATATCTAAAGGGCATGAAGTTAGAAGTGGCATAGCTAAAACAATTTAAGGCATTTGCTAGGAAGTGGAGGAATATAGAAGAGTAAATCATTCCCTATAATGTGCAAACTTCACAAAACAGGTCAGAAACGAAGTTCAGATATTAAAACTTGCTGAGCACTATTTCTTTTTTGTAAAATATGAAACAAAGCATACAGAACATTCTAAATGATATTCGCATGAACCGATATGTATGATATTGATAAAATAGTCAAATTACTACCGAAAATGCTTGAAATAAAGTTCAAATTGCATAAAATGAATTAAATAAGGGGAAATTACTGCATTTATGCATATTATGCATTTTTCATATTAAGCAAAGATATTTGAATTATCAGAAGTGTATAACATGTTCGCATGTTTATGCAGTGTTACAGTAAAGCTATTTCACAAAAGTACAGTGATTACAGGGCATAATTTGCAGAATACAGCCATTACAAAGCATATTTCACAAAGTACTGTATTTTGAAAAGTTTATTTTGCATTTGAAAGTTATTACAAGCTCACAGAACAGTTTGTTCATACATAAAGACAAGGACCATATTTTCAGTGTGTTTGTACATACTTTGTGGGTATGGCAGATGGATTCCTGAAACCCAGTGCACTTGTGTTTGACAGTAATATTGCTTAGAATTGGAGAGTGTTTGAGCAAGAGTACAACATTTTTGTACAGGCTGCATTTTCTGATAAAGATGACCGTACGAAGGCATTTATTCTACTTAATTTAACTGGGTCAGAAGCCATAGAAAGGGAGCGTTCATTTGTGTATGTACCTGCTATCTGTGCTGGAGAGGGGAAAAACCATCATATTGTTGTACAGGCTGAGTCAAGGGAGGACCCAGAGTGCTTAAAACATACATTTGGAAAAATGTGTAATCCCCAGATGAATGTTACAATGAAAAGGCACTTATTTTATACAAGGGACCAAAAACCTGGTGAAACCTTTGCAGCATATATAACTGACCTGAGAAACAAAGCTAAAATGTGCAGATTTCATGATTTAAGGGATGAGTTGATAAAGGACAGATGTGTATGGTATGAAAGATAATGCTGTGGGAAAGATTTTGCTTCATGACAGTGATTTAACTTTGAATAAGGCCATTAAGATTTGTCAAATATACAAGCTTATAGAAAAGCACACAAATATGCTTACAAACGAGAATAACTCTAGAAGGCACAGTGACAAAGCTCAGGTTGATAGTATGCAGCATGTAATTAAAAGAAACAGGCCCAAGCACATGGCAACAACTGTAGCCCCTGAAGCACTCACTGGTAAACCTCGGAGCTTTCCAGCAAATTCCAGAGTTTGCGCAGTCTTAGTGAAGTATAAGATTGAGTCAGCAAACTCAAAGCATGGGCCCCAATTTAGGTTCATTGCCAACTATTGTAACTGTGGTGTAAGTCATTAATCTAAAAGGGAAAAATGTTTAGCTTTTGGTCTACAATGCCACAAATGCAATAAGTGGAATGATTTCAAAAGGTTTTGCAAATCAAAAGGCCCACATTCTTTTATTAAAAGGGAACTTTTTAAGAAGCAAGTTGATCAATTATAAAGCTGCAACCCTACTCTTTATGTGGATGGTGTGTCAGTGCTTCATGAAACAGTCACTGCAGTAGATTTAAGGGAAAAAATTAAGTATTTTATACTGCTTGGATAAATGGCAAACCCACAGAGCTCAAAGTTGACACAGGTTTCAAGTGCAATGTTATGTCAGCAGAAACATTTGCAAGAGTGTGCCATGGTGAAAGGCTTGATTTGATAAGGTGTGCGAAGCTTGTTGCTTATGGAGGTGAAGAAATTTAAATGAAAGCTCAATAGTACTTTCATGTTACCCTGCTGGAAGATGCTATGACTTGTTATTTATTAGGGCTCAGAGACATTTTGAAAATGGGACTGCTTTCATTTAATAAAGAAGTCCACCAAGTTAGCTTAAAAGACCACTACTCTAATTTCGCCCAGTACATTCTTTCTAACTCTGATGATCTTTTCAAAGACAAACTAGGCAAACTTCCAGTTGCGTATGCCATGAAGTTAGACCTAGAGCTCAGTCCAGTAATCAGGCCAGCACATAAATTTCCAATAGCCATGCAGGACAGAGTCAAAGCCAAGTTAAATAAAATAGTGCAACAAGGTGTGATTTGTCCAGTTGAAACTCCAACTGAATGGGTATCTTCCATGGTGGTATCTCATAAGAAAAGGTCAGTCGATATCAGAATATGTATTGACCCATGAGATTTGAACAAAATATTAAAAAGAGCTCATCATCCAATGTGCACAATTGAAGAAGTTGCAGCCTTGATGCCAAATGCCACTGTTATTTCTGTCTTGGATGCAAAAAGTTCATTTTTGCAAATTCAGCATGACAAAAAAATCATCATTGCTCACTACGTTCAGTACTCTGGCAGGTACAGATTTTAGAGAGTGCCATTTGGGATAAATTCTGCAAGTGAAGTCTTTCAACGTGCAATGGAGCAACTTTTTTCTGAGTATCCGTGTGCTATTATAGTAGACAATAGACTAGTAGGAGGTCATGGTGAAGCGGAGCATGTTAGAAACCTCAGAAAAGTTCTAGAAAGGGCATGTCAAGTGAATCTTAAGCTTAAGCCACAGAAATGCAAGTTCAGGCTACAAGAAGTCACTTATGTTGTTCATTTATTAACCAGTACAGGCCTATGACCAGACCGTTCAAAGCAAACAGCAATTCTCGAGATACCAGCTCCAGACTAATGTTCAAGCCCTGCAATGTTTTCTTGGCATGGTCAACTATCTAGGCAAGTTCATTGCAGACTTGAGCCAACTATCAGCACCACTTAGAGAGCTGACATGTAAAGATGTATCCTGGTCTTGGTTAGAGAAATACCAAAGAGCATTTGACGTCCTGAAACAGATAATTGCTAGTCCACCTACTCTCAGATACTATCTTGCGATGCATCAAAATTTGGTCTTGGTGCAGTCATTCTACAAGCAGATCAACCTGCTGCCTATGCATCGAGAACTCTTACCCAAGCTTAGATGTGATGCAATATGGCCAGATTGAGAAATAGCTTTTGGCAATTGTGTTTGCATGTTCTAAGTTCCATGATTATGTTTATGGTAGACCTATCCAGATTGAAACAGACCTCCATTTCCTAGTCACTATCTTAAGAAAAACCTATGCATTCAGCTCCAGCCCAGCTGCAATGCATGATGCTGAGATTGCAAAAGTATAACTTCAATTTTGTCTACAAGAAAGGCAAACTTTTTTATCTTGCTGATACATTATCCAGATCACCCAGAAACACTACAGAACAGCACGAGAATGAGAACCTTGATTTTGAAGTCATGAAAGTGAGAAATGTTTCTTCCACATGTCTTGATGAGCTGAAAGATCACACAGCCACAGATCCAGTTTTACAGAGGCTTATCCACTTTATCAATCAAGGATGGCCATCAAAGCAATCTAGTTTACCTCAAGCAGTGCAACTTTATTTTCATACAGAGATGAGATTTTGTCTAACAAAGGTATTATGACAGGTCCAAAAGTAATTGTTCCAAAGTCCTTGCAATCAGAGTACATTACTAACTTGCATCGTAGTCAACCAGTTACCAACTCTAACAAAAGAAGAGCAAGAGGTCTAGTATTTTGGCCTTCTATGTCACAAAACATTGACAGAACACTCATCCTGTTCAGCATGTAATAGTACAAAGCCACATCAACAGAAAGAACCACTTCAGCTAAACCAGATTTTTGAACTACCTTGGTCGACAGAAGCCACATAGACATTTTTGTGTGGAATGGTCAACATTGTTTGGTGTTAGTAGACTCTTACTCTAATTGGTTCGAGATTGACCTACTTCCCAATCTAGAATCCAGTACTGTCATTACTAAGATGAAGCATCATTTCACAGTCCATGGTAGTCCACACAAAGTTATTTCTGACAATGGCACACAGTTAATAAACTAACAGTTTAAAAGATTTGCTAAAGAATAGGACTTTACTCATGTCACAAGTAGCCCAGAGTACCTGCAGTCAAATGGTTTGGAAGAATGTGCAGTTCAAAGTGCAAAACAGTTACTAGAGAAGTCAAAGTGATATAATAGTGATCTTTTCCTGAATCTTTTGAATCTCAGAAATGTTCCTCATGATAAACATCTTACTTCACCTGCTCAGATACTTCTATCGAGACAAACCAGAACCACATTACCAGTCAGTAGTCAATTGCTGGTTCCATGTGTCAAATAACAAGTCAGTGAAAGTCAATCTGTTGAAGAAATGCCTGACCCTGAAGTCCTCCTGTGATAAAACTAGCAAACTACTCAATCCATTATGAGAAGGAGACGTGGTAAGGATGCAGATGTCAAAAGGTTATGATCGGATTGGTGTCATGAAGAATATTTGCCCAGAGCCGAGATCATATATTGCGAAATCACAAGGAGCAGTTTTTAGGTGGAATCGGAAACATTTGAGACCCATGTCCAAGCCTATACCACAGCACATAGCCTGTGAGAAAGACTCTTTATTTCAAAGTAAGTTGTCCGATGTTCCAATTCCTGAGGAAGTTCCAAAGGACTTTCCTGTTTCTTTAATGAATCCAGAGGTTCCTGATATGAGTTGTGCACCTCACACTGTCCCTATTGCTAAGTTTGGTCCAGATTTTTATTTTACGAGAAATGGTCACACCTCTAAACCCTGTAGCAGATTTGAAGCAACTTGGACATAAACATTGGTTTTGTTTCTAACGTATATAGTAATGCATGTCTAACTCTGATTTTTTTCAAAGAGCAATCTTTTTAAGAGGGAGGATATAGATCAACGTGTGGGTATTTACCTTTAAGACACTATCCAAGGGCTTGCACAAGTGTATAAATACTGAGCACTTGCAAGATAGACTGCCGTTTTATAGAAAGCAGTTGAGATGTAAGCATGTATGTATGTAAGGTATGTCTGTTAACCTGTTTGTTTGTATTTTATGATGCTGCTTTCCATCCAGATGTGTTTCTATGTATTAAAGCATCTAAACAAAATAATTTGCCTGCTTGTCATCCATGTGAGAGACAGAGATGAGCAACACAGGGCATACTGTGCACACCTCTATATGCCAGCACCATCTGCAGTTCGTAGTACTCCCTCTGACTTTTCACATGTATCTGCTGCTGTTGGCCCTGCTTCTGGTCCCTGTAACTGCAGTCCTGCCCTTTTTTCTTATTCTTGAAGCTGTTTCCTAAAAATTATATTCTGTAACATGGCACAGACTGTATTTTGGCAAAGGTACCTGGGTTGTACGGCAGTGCACCTCCTGATGTGCCTAGACACTGTAACCTTGATTTAAGCAATCCAAGGACAACTTCTATAATATTCCTAGTATGAGCATGGGCCTTGTTGTATCCTTGTTCAGTGGGGTTGTGTGGGTTTTGCATGGGTGTCATGAGCCAGGGCTCCAGTGCATAACCTGCATCCCCTCTAGATGCCTTTGAGGAATGCCTCATCCTAGCAAGCAAGTGTACAGATCACAAAAGTGCCATTTGTGTGAGTCATGGAAATTGCCTGGGTTATTTGCAAGGACACTGTAGATAATCACTTGGGTATTACAGACAACATAACAGTTTATAGTGTGGAAACCTTTTCTGTAGATGAACCTCTTTCGCTGATTCCTAGGTGGGGCATTTATTTCTATGTTTTTGCAATTGTTGGCCCCCAACACTTCAGATAAGTGTTCTGCTGCACTGAATTCCTGTATGGTTCTTGCTCTGTCCTTTGTTTCTGCTGGGATGGGTTTTGCCATGATTTCCTTGTGGCCTGAATGGATGCGGCAGAGGATGCATATTTTTTCCAGTGTTTCCCAGACCACCCTGTGTTTCTCAGCAATTTCTGTATCATGCAGTCCATGATATGTCAAAAAGGACCTAAACACCTTTCTTCTTGCCATGGCCTGGCAGCAGCAGCACCCTGAGATAAAGCCTGTTGCATGTACAACATAATAGTAGCAGCAGCAACCCCTAACATGCTTTTTTTTCTAAGTTTCTAAGTATAATTGTGAGTCCTGTATTTCAAACAGTTTTGGTGCACAGGGCAAAAGCTTACACATCTGTCACCCCTAGTTTTCCGCGTACTGGCTAAGGCTATTTAACACCCCTATAGTGCTTTTTTTATGTAGTATTCCAAAGACCAAATTACCACTTTAGCAGCTATAAATAAATGCAATCTGAGGATCATGCTGCTCAACATTAGAAGTCTAAATCTCAAGATACACTCACTCAAAGCACTCCTCAAAATGGAGAACATTGACATTTGTGCTGTAACGGAGACCTGGCTTAAAGTGGCAAAAAGCACCCCTGCGCTACTAGGCTATAACTCATTCCATACCTTTCGGCCTCAAAACATGAACCGAAGCTCCAAAGGCAGTGGTGTCTCCATATTAATAAAGGATATGCACACCTTCAGACTAGTAGCCCAGCATAACGCATCTGAGATACTTCAGGTACAACTAACATTGGATAAGACAGCGATCAGGGTCATAGCCTGCTATAGGTCCCCAGCCATGTCCAAGACTCTCACTCCACATTCTTAAGCACCCTGGAACCTATCAGGGTCCAACCCAACACTCTCATACTAGGAGACTTCAACTACCCCTCCATCAACTGGGAAAACTACTCAAGCATCAATAAACTGGCCCAACACTTCCTGGAATTCATCAATTACAATGACCTGGACCAGTTCATTCTGACCCCCACTAGAGGAAGCAACATCCCTGACCTGGTTATTACTACCATGCAACTGTTGCTCTACACCAGTAGTCAATCCCTCCCTGGTCAGATCCGACTATAAACTAATAACCATGGAAATCCACATCTCATCCACACACCCTGCAGAGGTAACCACCTTGGAAAACTTCTCCAAAGCTGACTTTTGGCTCCTAAAAACAGAGGTGGATAACTTCACAGCACCCATGCCAGTGGAAAATAGCTGCATGACTGCTGAGTCTTACATGAATACACTGTATGAATATGTACATAAATGCATGAACTAGCTATACCCAAAAGAACCAAGACACTCTCCTCCAATAAAAGGAAGCCAATCTGGTGGTCCCCTGCAATTAATAACTCTACAACAGAAGGAAGAAACTGTTGCAGAAAAGGTGAAGTCCCAAGACTGGAAAAACTCCCTTATTAGCCTCAACAAAAAGTTGAGATTCCTCATCAAATCCTCCAAAGCCAGCAATGAAGGCAGGATTGAGGCAGACACTAAAAACAATCACAAAGCCTTCTATAGTTATATCAAGAACCTCCACGGCAATACCCAGATTTGCTCTGAGTACCATGTTACAATACCAGTACAATGGTACCTCCTATACTGAGCCAACAGATATTGCCAACATCCTGGCCAACAGATTTAGTGCCAACATTACCCCTCTCTCCCCCCCCTTAAAGGACCAATCACTATACTGGAAGAATGCCAGGCACCCAGCATTACTGCAGCACAGGTTAAAGCTGCATTGTCCAAGGCCAAGAATACATCTTCCATGGGACCTGATAATATCCCTGGCTATGTTCTATGTGAACTACAAAGCAAACTGGCACCACATCCGTCTGCCCTGTTCAGTCACAGCCTCACCTCAGGCTTTGTCACTACTAAATTTTCTTGGAAATGATTAACAAGGACATTGGCAAGCTACAGACACTGGAGTCATTCCAGTTTGGCTTTGGTAAGGAAAGTATTGCCTACTTAAACCTGTAGACCTCTTTGAGAGGGTCACCATGGCTATGTATGTGGGGAAAACAGTTCATACTGCCTACTTGACCTGGCCAAGCATTCAGTATAATGCCCCACTCAGGTATTGTTGACAAATTCTCAAAACTAGGCATAAATCCTGCGTAACACACTGGATTTCTAGCTGGCTCACAGATAGGACCCAAGAAGGCAGGATTCGTCAGACCATCTCCACCAAGAGAATGGTCACCAGCGGAGCACCCCAGGACTCCATGTTGGACTCATTTCTGTTTGGCATGTACTTCTTGGAAGTCAAGAATATTGTTAAAGGCCTCTGACTCACCAAGTTCGTAGAGGACTGTAAACTGTGACTGTAAACTGGGAGCTACATAAATTCCCCCACAGGACCAGCATCCTGCAAGAGGATCTAACACAAACAAATGACTGGTGAAAAAGCCACCGATTAAAACTGAATGCAAAGAAATATATTATAATGCCCTTTGGGAAATCATTCACCCAAACAAACACCCCTAAGAGTTGACCTGATAGTTCGGGATCTGGGAACATACATAGACAGTAATCTGGCATTCGATCAACACACAGCCAAAATAGTAAGAAATGTCACCCAACTTATAAGCAAGGGTATGGCATCCAAGTCCAAGGAAGTAATAGTACCACACTTCTCAGCTTTATCAGACACATCATTGAGTAAATTGCCCTCTTTGTCATGTACCTAACCAGGCACTTAGAACAGTTGCAACTCCCTCAAAGGTTCATCACCAGTCCAACACAGATCGCCTTGAAGTTCTATCTCTGTACTCAGTCTCCCACAGTTACTGAGAAGTGATCTGTTCTTAGCATATAAGGCATCCTCAGATCCATCTTTGATGGATCTCTTGCACATCCACAAGACAAACAGCACCAGAAACACTAAATCCAGAGAGCTGAACTTTGCCTGCAACATAAATAGAACCTGCTGGAGGGACCGATATGTGTCTTAAAGGATCCCTGCACTAAGGAATAAGCTCCCCATGGGAAATCACAAATTCCCTCCAGTCTACCCCCATGTCTCTGAAGAACAGAGGTTGACAGTAAGTAGGAGTCACCCTACTGTACCCCAGCTCCTGTGCTCCCATAACCTTTCCTCCTATTCAAACTCCATCCCCAAATTTCACTCAGTCAAAATACTCATAACACTTTTAAAGCTAAACTCTAAACAAAAAATAAATAAATAAATAGCAGTCAGTATTATTGTAATTTACAGCACTGCCCCTCCCCGGAAATAAGACAGCATTACTTGAAGAATCTGTCACCTGGGTACCTAGTACTATTACATAAGAAAAAAATCATTCTGGGTGATGTCAGTATTAAATGGCGAAATGTGACCTCTGACAGTACCTCATCCTGCATATTATAAATCTGTTTGGTCTGACTCAACTATTCACACCAACTACACACAACAAAAGCAATAAGGGCACAATTCTTGACTGGATTTTAGTCTCAGACCCTAGTAAGGGACCATCTCCCTCCATACACACACGGACTTACCACTCATCACCCCAAAACCCAACACCTTAAACCAACCAGGAATTTCACAATGTTTAATAAAGATGCACTCAGCAGTATCCTGCAGTCCTTCAACTGGGCTGTACTAAAAACTCTCCCATTAGATGATGTAGTTAAAACGTTTGCTACCTCTTTTAAACACCCTAAATAAACTTGCCCCACCATGTATAAAAAAGTAAAAGTAAAATACTCCCCCAGCTATCCACCCTTACCAAAAACATTATACCACAAACATTATGCATATCAGAGTCAAGGCTTGACTACAACTTAATCATAAAAGTGATCAAAAAATTCTAGACTTCTATTCACATGCTGCTCAAGCTTGGCTCAAAAAAGATAGGTTTGAACAGTGTTTATTGGGGAGAGATAGCCAAATAATGGGACACTGGAATGGTTCCAGGAGGGGCCTGCTCTATCACCCTAACTAGGGCCCCATTTGACCACGATCCACCTAGGATGTTTATGTTTATGACACTTTATGACTATCCTGCATTTTAAAAAGTCTTAAATAGAACTTTATTATTGTATTGAAGCATTAACTTTGGCTGCAGGCTGAACAGGAAGGTGTTTTTTATGGCACTGCTCCACCTGGGTGCTCACATAAGTTTCTCTCCCTCTCTCACTCTCCCTGTCTCCATTTATTGTCAGATTCTCACCAGTGTGTAGTGTACATACATACATACAAATATTTCAAGCATGGGCATTAATGCCCTTCTAACTTGCCAATATACCAAAACACTTGTTTCCATTAATACGTGTCCAGGCTGTTCTTAAAAATAGCTAAACTAGTACTTGCTTTAATGTGATTTGGTAGTCTGTTCCATGCATCAGCTACTCTGTTAGAGAACCAATTAGTACACTTCTCATTCCTAGACACTCTTCTACATAGGTTATCTGATGATTCTCTAGTACTTTTTGATAACCCCAAAATTCCCAGAGGCAGTTGCCTCTAAATGCCCTATATACCTGAATAAGATCTCTTCTTAGATATTTGTAAGAGACATGGTACAAGTTCAGATATTTTAGTCTTTCATAATAACTTAAATTTTCACATCCATGGATGCCCCTGGTATAGTTTCATTGTACGTTTTCCAGTTTACTAATGCGTGTTTTCTTATAGGGATTCCGTATTGTTATTCCATATTCAAGTTTGGGTCTAATGTAACTAACAAACAATGTCTTCAATGTTTTTGATTTCCTAAACTTTATAAATCTTTTTATGCAACCTATAGTTTTATTGCTATCATTAACTCAGCCACTAGGGATGCACAAGCCAGTGCATTTCTTTCCAAGCCCGGATATATGGGGAGGGTTGCGAATGGAAGGGTATCTGGTGTAAAAGTTTGCCAAATCATATATGTGGATGGCAGTACAGATTTATATACCAGATCGGTTGAGGCCCAGGTTAACAATGACTGCCACCAGTACTGTTAGCCAACATGGTGCTGGCAGAAATTGGGCTACTGTTGGCTGAAGGAGAAGAAGAGGGGGAAGGCATACCCAAAGGCAGGAAGACAGGAGAAAGGTTAGGAGTGTGGTAGTGAGGGTAGGAACTTTGAATGCTGGAAGTATGACTGGTATAGGGAGAGAGCTAGCTGATATGATGGACAGGAGGAAGGTTGATATATTGTGTGTGCAAGAGACCAGATGGAAGGGGAGTAAGGCTAGGTGTATCAGAGGTGGGTTTAAATTGTTCTGTCATGGTGTGGATGGGAGGAGAAATGGGGTAGGGCTTATCCTGAAGGAACAGTATGCCAAGAGTGTTTTGGAGGTGAAAAGAGTGGGGTCTATATTAGAACGCCGAGCATTCAAAATTTCGAGTGTTCTAATATCTACCTATTTTCAGCGAATACTGAAAATATCGAAGAAACAGAAAAGTGAATTTTTTCCTAGGGAAAGAATTTGGTTGTCCATTTCTGTTGCTTTGATATTTTCAGTGCTGTGTTGGAAAGTTATGGGTCGGGTTCAGGTAAGTGTGCAATTGTGTGGACGTGAGGGTTAGGGCGGGTTAGGTGAGTTAGGGTTAGGACGCGGGTCAGGTAAGTGTGTGATTGTGTGGACGTGAGGGTTAGGGTGGGGTAGGTGAGTTAGGGTTAGGGCGCGGGTGAGGTGACTGTGCAATAGTGATGGACCTTAGGGCTAGGGGTTGGGTTAAGGTAAGTGGATAGTTAGTGATGTATGTATAGTTTAGTGTAGGGTTAGGTGTAAGAGTTTAGGTGTATGTGTGTGGATTGCTGTTTGTTTGGTGTGCTTGTGTTGTGTGTATGTGTTTTGGAACAGTGATTTTTTTCCCTAGGAAAAAAATTGCTGTTCTGAATGTTCGATGTTTTAAATTTTCAATTCATAGGGTTCGATATTAGAACACTCAAAATTTTGAATGTTCGGTGTTCTAATATAGACCCAAACGATTGACGGCTAGAGTGATGTTTATGAAGATGGAAATTGATGGTGTAATGATGAATGTTGTTATTGCATATGCTTCGCAAGTTGGGTGTGCGACGGAATGAGTTGGATGAAGTGGTGATGACTGTACCCAAGGGTGAGAAAGTGGTGATTGGAGCAAATTTCAATGGGCATGTTGGTGAAGTGAACAGAGAGAATGAGGAAGTGAGATGGATAGGTATGGTGTTAAGCAAAGGAATGCAGAAGGTCAGATGGCAGTGGATTTTGCAAAAAGGATAGACATGGCTGTGGTGAATACATATTTTAACAAGAGGGAGGAGCATAAGGTGACATACAAGAGTGGAGGAAGATGCACACAGCATACAAGAGTGGAGGAAGATGCACACAGGTTGATTATATCCTATGCAGAAGGGCTAGTTTGAAGGAGATTGGGGTCTGTAAAGTGGTGACAGTGGAAAATGTAGTTAGGCAGCATAGAATGCTGGTCTGTAGGATGATGTTGGTGATCAAGAAGAGGAGGAGTGTGTGGGCAGCACCAAGGATCAAATGGTAGAAACTGAAAAAGGGTGATTGTGAGGTGGAGTTCAGGGAAGAGTTAAGACAGGCACTGGGTGGAAGTGAAGAGTTACCAAATAGCTGGGTAACTACAGCAGAGCTAGTAAGGGAAAATGGCTAGAAAGGTGCTTGGTGTAACATCTGGACAGAGGAAGAAGGACAAGGAGACCTGGTGGTGGAATGAGGAAATACAGGAGAGTATACAGAGAAAGAGGTTGGCGAAGAAGAAGTGGGATTGTCAGAGAGATGAAGAAAGTAGACAGGAATATAAGGAGATGAGGTGCATGGCAAAGAGAGAGGTGGCGAAGGCTAAGGATAAGGCATATGAAGAGTTGTATGAAAGGTTGGACACTAAGGAGGATGAAAAGGACCTGTACCAATTGGCTAGACAGAGGGACCAAGCTAGAAAAGATGTGCTGCAGGTAAGGGTGATAAAGGATAATGAGGGAAACGTACTCACAAGTGAGGAGAGTGTGTTGAGCAGATGGAAAGAGTACTTTGAGGAGCTGATAAATGAAGAGAATAAGAGAGAGAGTAGTTTGGATGATGTGGAGATAGTAAATCAGGAAATAGTCAATTAAGTCAAGTTATTTTGCAGACATGCCTTATCTGTAAAACATGTAATCAATTTACCCAATTTCAGGTCATCTGCATATAGACTGTAGAACACCTCAAATGAAAAAGTTCTGAAAGGTACAATCTAAACAAGTAAGGGCCTAATACAGAACCCTGTGGGACACCCTGACTGTAACTAAGGATTTCACCTGTCCAGTTGCTGTATGATACTTGATGTGTCCTATTTTTTTAAGCCATGCAGCTATCCATCTTATCAAGATTACATCAATACCTCATTGTACTAATTTATTGATCAGTGTTCTGTGTATGATCCTGTCAAATGCTGAATCAGGAAGTGCAATGGATTAGCAAGGAGGAAGTAAGGATAGCTTTGAAGAGGATGAAGAATGGCAAGGCTGTTGGTCCAGATGACATACCTGTGGAAGCATGGAGGTGTTTAGGAGAAATGGCAGTGGAGTTTTTAACTAGAGTGTTTAATGAAATTTTGGAAAGTGAGAGGATGCCTGAGGAGTGGAGAAAAAGTGCTTTGGTACCAATTTTTAAGAATAAGGGTGATGTGCAGAGCTGTAGTAACTACAGAGGGATAAAACTGATCGGTCACAGCATGAAGATATGGGAAAGAGTAGTGGAAGCTAGGTTTAGAAGGGAGGTGATGATTAGTGATCAGCAGTATGGTTTCATGCCGGGAAAGAACACTACAGATGTGATGTTTGCTCTGACAGTGTTAACGGAGAAGTAAAGAGAAGGTCAGAAGGAGTTGCATTATGTCTTTGTGGACTTAGAGAAAGCATATGACAGGGTGCCCAGAAAGGAGTTGTGGTATTGTATGAGGAAGTCGGGAGTGGCAAAGAAGTATGTAAGAGTGGTACAGGATATGTATGAGAGTAGTGTGACAGAGGTGAGGTCTGCGGTGGGAGTGATGGATGCGTTTAAGGTGGAGGTGGGATCACATCAAGGATCAGCTCTGATTTGCAATGGTGATGGACAGGTTGACAGATGAGATCATACAGGAGTCCCCATGGACTACGATGTTTGCAGATGACATTGTGATCTGCAGTGAGAGTAGGGAGCAGGTTGAGGAGACCCTGGAGAGATGGAGATATGGTCTAGAGAGAAGAGGAATGAAGGTCAGCAGGACTAAGACAGAATATATGTGTGTGAATAAGAGGGAGGATAGAGGAATGGTGAGGATGCAAGGAGTAGAGGTGGCGAAGGTGCATGAGTTTAAATACTTGGAATCAACAGTTCAGAGTAATGGTGAGTGTGGAAGAGAGGTGAAGAAGAGAGTATAGGCATGATGGAGTGGGTGGAGAAGAGTGTCAGGAGTGATTTGTTACAGACAAGTACCAGTAAGAGTGAAAGGGAAGGTCTACAAGAGGGTAGTGAGACCAGCTATGTTATATAGGCTGGAGACATTGGCATTGACAAAAAGGCAGGAGTCAGAGCTGGATGTGGTGGAGTTAAATATATTAGCATTTCCACTGGGTGTGACAAGGTTGGACAGGATTAGGAATAAGTATATTAGTGGGTCAGCCCAGGTTGGACGGTTTGTAGACAAAGCCAGTGAGGCGAGATTATGTTGGTTTGTACATGTGCTGAGGAGGGATGCTCGGTATATTGAGAAAAGGATGCTAAGGCTGAAGCTGCCAGGTAAGAGGAAAAGAGGAAGGCCTAAGTTAAGGTTTTATGGATGTGGTGAGAAAAGACATGCAGGTGGTTGGTGTGATAGAGAAAGATGCAGAGGACGGGAAGAAATGGAAACAGATGATCCTCTGTGACGACCCCTAATGGGAACAGCCAAAAGAAAAAGAAGATTCACCAATTGGTTGATATGATTAGAAAAACTCATAGCTGAATATACCCATATACCCAGGTCCTTAAATGAGTCTACAGTTTCAATCACTTTGTGCTATATTAAATATTCACCTTTCAAGTTATGTCTCCCAAATCTCATATGGTTAGCTTTTGATGTATTTATCAGCATATTATTCTTCTGTGCCCAAATAGTCAATTTAGTCAAGTTATTTTGCAGACATGCCTTATCTGTAAAACATGTAATCAATTTACCCAATTTCAGGTCATCTGCATATAGACTGTAGAACACCTCAGATGAAAAATTTCTGAAAGGTACAATCTAAACAAGTAAGGGCCTAATACAGAGCCCTGTGGGACACCCTGACTATAACTAAGGATTTCACCTGTCCAGTTGCTGTATGATAATTGATGTGTCCTATTTTTTAAGCCATGCAACTATCCATCTTATCAAGATTACATCAATACCTAGTTGTACTAATTTATTGATCAGTGTTCTGTGTATGATCCTGTCAAATGCTGAAGTTAAATCTATATAAATTACATCACAGCACAATTTTTCATTCATAGCTTTTATTATATTGTTATAGAACATCATGTTACAGGTGGTGGTAGATCTGTTTACAACATATACATGCTGATATAAGGTTTCAATTCCCAACCTACACAGTTCTGACAGTAACTTATCTAATATTACCTTCTCCATTATTTTTCCACAACATGAAAGTAGACTTAAGGGTTTATATGACTCTGGGTTTGTCCTACTCCCCTTTCCCTTAAAGACAGGTTTAATAAGCACATGTCTCCAATCTTAAGGAATCTCCCCATATTTATATGACCTAATGAATAATAGATATAATGGTAGTGTAAGTTCTTGCTGAAATGTTCTCAGGTTATTGTTACTTATTCCGTCTCCTCCCTGTGCTTTGTTTGGCTCCAGTTTGCACAGTTCTTTTTCAATATAATCTAATTTGATTCCAGTATCTGGGTTAACCTGGATGTCACTAGGACAACTTATCACCCCTTTTGTGGAGCCAAACTGTTTTGCATAAAATTTTGTAAATATATCTATAATCTGTTGTATCTGAGAATAAATTTTAGAATCTGCACACAGTTTATCAATTTGTATGTCTTTAGTCCTTCCACATCTTATGTATCTATAAAAAGGTTTCCTATTATGCTCAATATCGCTATATAAATGTTCTTCAAATTTTTCTTGATCTTGTCTCACACTCTGCTTAATCTGTTTGACCATCTCGTTTACTTCAGTTTTCAGAGTTGAAGTTCGACCTCTCTTCCATTTCTTATATGTTTTGCCTCCCACACATCTGCACATCAAGGGTGGTAAAACTTGACTAGAAGGACAGTAATTTCTTTGGGAACACAAACAATATCAAGTATGCTCTGTCTCCTGGTAGGTTTTTTAACAACCTGCAGTAATTGTTGTTCCTGAATATAAGCTGTGAATAATGTCCTTGCTAATATTGTTGAATCAATATTATTTCAGTCTGTTTCTGTTTCTGGTAAATGTAAGTCCCCAGCTAATATTATTCTTCCCTTTCTGTGTTTCATGCAAGAAATGTATGAATTCCTGTAGGTCATCTGCACCTGACTTTGGTAGTCTATACACTCTAACAATTGTTATGTGTTCCAGGGTTGTCTTTATTGTCACTGTTACACAGTCTACAGTATTGATGTTTTCATTGAACATCTAATAATCACAGGTCTCATAGCTAGCTTTGATCCCTATCATAACACCTCCACCTGATTTTTTGTTTGAATGTCTGTTATAGTAAAAACATTATACCCTGACAGAACTGGTTTCCAGTCATTGTTCTTTAACCATGTTTCGCAAACAATAACAACATCAATCTTGTGAGAGCATAGCAAATTTTCCAATAAAAAAACCCTTTATTATTAATACTCCTAGCATTAACAACCATCAGAGATGCATCAAATGTTAAATATCTGTAAACTGTTAAATTTTCGACATGACAAAAATCCTACCTAGTGTTTGTCAAATATTGCAAAATATTTGCTGCAAAAATTCTCTTCTCTGATCTTGACAAATGCACACTATCCTGTTTGAGCACGCGTGCCCAAAACTAGGCTTGGATGCTCTACACATTTCCATTTTTTAAAACAGGACATTTTTTCCATGTAGGTATTTACCCAAAAATCTTTTCATTCACAGTGACTTGACTATGCTTTCTATAGGTGGTTTGTGAAAAGTACTTCCTAACACCAGTACAAGCTATACTATCTAAGAGGGCTGTCAGTTTCCTACTAACAGTCACAGAATCCTTGCGGGTGACATAATTTGTACCAACATGAATAAAAACAGATCCATACTTCCTTACATTAAGGCATTCCAAGGCTTGTCTCATGTCTTCTATTTTTGCTCCTGGCAAGCATAACAGTATTCGATGGTAATTATCATCTCTGCAAATATTAGTATTAGTTCCTCTAATAACTGAATCTCCAGTTACAAGAATATCTTTGCTGGCCAGCTCTGAAGAATCTTCAGCTTCTAATACATTAATATCTGCTCTACAATTGTTACAAAGGATAGATCTTCATCACTATTAGTCTTATTAATCCCACTGTTTTCATTGTGCATCAAATTCTCATCCAGCTGGTATTGTAAATCCACAGCTTGAGCCATGTAGTCAACATCTGTCTTTCTCTTCTTTTTTCTTACAGTAATGTTCTTCAATCCTTACATGTTCAATTTTGATTTCTTCCTTTTCACCTGCCCCTTGCCTCTTTTTTCTACATTTTCTGATGGAAAAATTATGCCTTTTTCTGTAGACTGAATGTTCTTGGATAGAAAAAAATCATTATTCCCTGTAACCTGTGTGTTACACAACAAAGCAGTGACCTTTTTATTGCATATTCGTAACCTGTTTGTTACATAACAAAGCAATGTCCTTTTTATTGCATATTCTTAACCTGTGTGTTACATAACATAGCAGTATCTTTTTACTGCATATTCTCTTTCCTTCACAGTCATTAATCAGTTTCTTTTTCTTCCTTATTTGTTGAGAACTTCTTTCTTTCTTTCTTTTTTTCTTTCCTTCTAAACAAATTGAATCCTCAGATTGCTGAGTACTTGCATCCATAATTCCAAAGTTGTCAGGGGCATTGCCTTGATGCAGAAAATAGATGCAGTATTTCCTAAATGTGTTCTATTTGTTCTATGCCTAATATTATTTAGTTCATCAGTCCAGTCATTAATATATGAAACAACGTTTCTCCAAGCCATGAAAATTGAACAAATGCAATCATCATCAAGTCTAGATTTACTTCTAACAATGGTAAGCAAATCATCCTACCTTTGACACGCGGAACACATATCACCAGTGTTATCAGCTGTTACCTTTAAATATGCATCTTCATCTCATCAGCATCTTGATATGCTGCATGGCTTCTCCGCAGTTCTCCATTCATTGGTCAATTTGCCCACTATCTTTCAAACTATTTACAAATTTATTTGTTAATATATTACTAACAAGGTTAACTGTATTGGTCAAAGCTTGTTTATGGGGGTGGCTTTGAAAGAAAAGCTCCCATAGTTTGAAAATGTATATATAAAATATAATAAAACTTTGTAAAGTGATGCATTAGAAAAAAACCTACAAGAGGTATTTTCTTTGGTCTCACACTAGCTTTTCAGCAAAAGTCTAATACTTTATTTAAAAAAAAAAACTACCTGAAAGATTTTGAGAGCCCCTCAAATGTTGCATGGTGTTAGAAGCCTCAGTGTAAACTGACTGGTGAAAAATTCAATTTATATTATTAACCAGTGCAAATAAGTGGGAGATGTAGGTTGTTCCAAAACTATACTTTCAACACCACACAGAAAGCTGTTTTACTAGACTGTTAAACGTGAAGCAGCAGGCAGCTGAAATGGAGTTATATGCTGGCTAATTTGCTAACATTTAAATCTAGAATAGGCCCTGGTATTCACTTTGTGATGATGTGAGGTATTGCCAGCTATGCCAGGAGAAGTAGGGCAGTGGGTGTGTAACATATGCCAGCATAGCTAGTTGGAATTTTGTAAAGAATCATATGTCATTTGTATATCAAACTGGTTTGTCCAGATGTTTGTGTTGAAAATTTATCTGTAAAGTTGCCTGTGCTAAAAATGTACCAACAGTGGGTTCTGACTGTATTGTAATTGAATTAAATTCATGTTAACAGAGGATACTGGAATAGAAAAGGTTAATCACAGTCCAGCTGCAGCTAACTTAAATGTTCTGAAATTAAATCAGTGGGCCTAGGCCGTAAAAATGTTATCTCACAATTTTGAATGAAGCCAGAGACAAAAAGTCTGTACTAGGAAGCTTTCTGCATTGTCTTTGGAGTGAACTAATTGCTACTTTGGAAGGGTGGGGGATGGGGTTGAAATTGTTTTATGGCTTCCAGGAGCTGCAGTAGATCTTAGCAAGTGTGTGTGTGTGTGTGTGTGTGTGTGTGTGTGTGTGTGTGTGTGTGTGTGTTATTGACACATATCTGCTAAATCCCAACAACTTCCCCGCATGGGGTTTGCATGGGAACCAGACGTCAGATGACCAGATGTATGTGATGTCATCCTGTAGTCCATCGTTTAAAATGTTTTAATATTAGGTGAGACTGAAGTCTCATTGCAGTCTATTTTTGTAACCTGACAAGGCGGGACCCCTCATCTACGTCATCTTGTCTTGTTCTAGTAAGTAACCAGGGAATAATAATTCTTTACATCAATCAGGAAAATATAGCGAGATTAGTTAAATATTATTTTTCTGTAACTGTGTAGTCTGTCCAGCTGTGTTATTTTTAATATTTCCAGTGAATGAAATTCTGGTGTTTATTGTAAATAAATATTTAGTATTTTCGTGTTTTTTTATTATTTATTATTAAATATATTTAAACTTTTCATTGTGGCTGGTCCTTTAGAGAATATTTTAACCTTTGAGAGTACTTATATTTATTCAGTGACACTTTGGCTACTCCTGAAAGCCTTGCTGTTTGGTCAACATTACCATTTGAATTAATATTAATTTCCTTCAGTATAATTGGGTACCTTGCAAGAGCCTTAGAGTAGCTGGCTTTGGAGTGTCTGGTAGTGGTGTAACTACCCTATAATCTGAGAAGAAGGGGGCATAGCTAGTACATCTGTGCCAGCCTTACACGTGTGTGTGTGTGTGTGTGTGTGTGTGTGTGTGTGTGTGTGTCTCTGTATGAAAATCAAATCTCAAAGAGTGTGTGTGTGTCAGCTACTTGGAGCAGGGGTATGAAGCACTGTTTTCACAGAGAGAGTGGTGAACAACTTGCCTTAGACACTCAGCTGAGGTCTCAACTCATTAGCTGTGCCAGTAGGGAGTCTTATTTGGGACCTGGAGGGAGACAGACAGAGAAATCCAGAGCCCAGACTGAGTGTGTTCTCTGTGTGCTCTTAAAGGAAATTGTGTTTGATGCAGAGAACTGAATCTGGAAATATTGGGTGTATCCATTTTTGTTCCAACTGAACATCCCTCTCCAGTGTCGGTGGTGAGGATACAGGCTCATTGATTACTGGCCCAGAGTGGGGATGCCACACACCTTTAATGCCAAAATTAAACTATGATCTTTCTTGACATTACCCTCAATTTACACATACTAATATGTGCACTTTAGAAATCATGCCTAAGAGGATTTTCACATTCACTTCCCTTTCGAAAACAATAGAATGCCATTGTCTATATCTACAGAAAGCAGGATAGTTCCAACGTCATAACTTGTGCAGCCCAGATTCCTGCCTCCCTTATCTTCAAACTGTCTTACTTGGAGTATTGTCCCTATAGCACATATGCAAGAATTAAAATTACATCAGCATGCTTTGATAGTTCAAGATCAGGGGGCACTAAACATGGGAAAAAGCATCTAGGACAATTTCTTGAACGTCATGAAACCTATTACCTAAAAAATCAAGAATGAAACCATCACTGACTCTTTTAGATCAGTGTAAAGGAAACATTTGTCATGTTTACAAATTACAATGCTTCACAGAAAATGATTGATCACAGCTCAAATAATTTGCAAAACATATAAATTCTGATTGGATTTTTGTGTTTGCTGTCTTGTAACAGCTGAATACACATTCATAAACATTGAGATCTGTACATATGTTACTCATAATGTGCTGCTACTAATTGATTGTCTCTTATAGCTAATCTTTGTTTTATTATTATGTGTGTTTCTTTGAACCTATTTCATAAATATTTGTTTTTATGATTTGTGATTCTTTGTGTTTATTTCATAAATATTTGTTATTTTTGAGTCTTTGGTCTGAGTTTTGACTGAAAACAACTCCCAGATCAATGCACTTAATGACATTAAATGAAAGTACAATAAAATCATAAAGTTGTATATAAAACAAGCAAAATATGCCCTGGGATTCAATAAACTCTGTGTATCTTTGTGCAAAGGCTACATGAGATTACATGCTTGCGCTAATTACATGTTCATGCCTTCACCATGTTTAAACATAAATAAGCATGGTGTTGTGGCTGGCAACAGTGTTGCCAGCTAGAAAACCATGTAAACCAACACAGATAGTGAACTTGTTTACTATAGAGCTAACTGGATGAGCAGGACTGCACGGAATGCCACAATGATTGCCAGGGCTTAACATATAGTAATGTATATGGTACAAACATAGTACAGAACATTGTATACAGAGCAGAGTACTGTGAAATCCCATTCCAGTCATTCTGTTCAAACTTTGTGTAAATGATATGTAAGTTTACATGGACTGACATGTAAAATAAGCAGTCAAGGAAAGTGTGTGTATTGAACAGGGACAGAAAGAATAATTCTGAAATGAACACAGGGAAAGATGACCGGTGAAACATTGTAATGTACAGCAGATGAGGGCATGTCAATGGAAGACAGCTATAGCAGGAACACTAATCACATATAAGTATAGTATAGTACAGACTGCACAGTGAGAATGTGTATTATGTGACTGTCACATAAGGTGATATAACAATGGGGAAGATGTCTTTGTGAGATAAGCATCCTTACATAAACAATGCAGAGGACATCTACTAGGGTAGTTTTATATAACTGGGGTAGAGTGCATATTGTGAAGCTGTGCAAACCAATTTGCCTGAATATGAGTGCAGAGTTAGCAGAGGTATCCAACAACTGGGACACAGTTACAGGCTCATGGGCAACAGTAAAAGAAGCACGCACAATCATAGACAATATCAGAATAATACCACCAGTAATCCTATGTCTCTGACATAATATATGTGATTCCGAGTAATCATAGATGGTTCTGCACAAACATACTTATACAGCTATTATGACATGTCAGCAATCTATGAGGGTAATCAAGCACACCATCCTGCCACTGTAATATCTGCTGGAGGTGTTAGGAGGGACACTGCTATACCCTTATTTGTGACATTATGATCGATACAAGCTAGTTGACTGGTGTGCATGGCATATATATATATATATATATATATATATATATATATATATATATATATATATATATATATATATATATATATATGGCACACTCCACAGTATCACAAATATAACCCATGCCATCAATTTTGTCAAACAGCTATGTATGTACCATGTGCATCACCAGAACAGGTATCACACATGCATCTGGTGTAACACCTTGATGGGTGCTCTGCACCAGACAGTAATGTTCATGCAACAATAAGAATACCTTGGTATGGCTAATAAAACGTGTGACAGATCACTGTGGCAAAAATGGTAAGCTTCAGTTACACATCACTGGAAAATGTGTAGGGAGGTATATGAAGAAGGGTACATTCTACTCAGTTATTGTTGTAATCAAGGCTGTGAACTATGGCAGTATTATGGCCTTTGATGTAAATGTCCTTCACATACTCAATAGTTGTGCTACGTACAAGGGAGTTGCCAGCACTGTGGCCACATGCTGTTGGATGTTCCACATACCATCTACCCAAGGATACAGGTCACATACCAGTTGGTCTGCTTATAAGGTGTTATGTCTATATTATCCTTTGGTTATGTGTTTCTTTTCATAATGAACCACTCCCCCTATTATTGTTTCATCTCATGTGTTGTCTTGGCTGTGGCAGCAATCTTTGGATTGTGTTGAAACTGTCTGTATTATACTAATATCACAGTTGGATTCAATGACTGTCCACAATCTGTAGTCCTTCAGACAGCTGTTTGGACACAGGATGTGTATGTAATTTGTGAAGTTTGTGACTTAAATAATGGACAGGAAATGGCCTCGCAAACAGCCCTGATGTAGGGACCTGATCATTGGACCTGAGATCTAGGTCACTTCACACATTTCAACATATTTCAATGCTATGTATGAGCTCCACTGGTCTACCCACTTGGTGATATAGCTGTTTATGGCCACATCTGGCAGTGCTGAGTGAATATCTCAGTGTGGATTTGTGTCAAATGCCTTGGCCTGGTCAAGTTCCACAGGATGATAGTGTTGTCATCATACCTGTCCTCAATGACCTCTTTGAGGACATCTAACAGATGCAACAGACACGGATGCAGCATTAACAACTCACACATGTTCATTGCACACAGCCAGGATATTACTAGTGTCCATTTATAAAAGGTCCATAATGGCATGCTAATCTACCTCACAGATGAAGAGAGTCAGGATGTGTCTATACATGCATGCTTCATGTGCTGTCCCCTCAAACTCAGATGGATGCATGATGATGTACACCATTCTGCAGGAACATAGTCTGTGCGGAGAGTGTTTTTAATTGTGTCTCTAACCATGTCAGGTAGGTGGATGTTCTGAGTCACACTATAGGCAATCTGTGATGTTATTACAGCCCACCGATTTTGTGTGATAGGCCTGGATGAAAGTAAAACAGTGCACACTGCCTATCTTGAGCTGGCATAGGATTGGACACAATCCCCCACTTAGGTATCATTGAGAAACTCTCCCATCTTGGAATTAACCCTTACATCATTAGATGGTTAATCAATTGACTCCTCAAGAGAACATATACTGTGAAAGTTGGTGAATCAGCCTCTACCAACAGAGCTGTTACCAATAACATTCTCCAAGGAACGCTGCTTGGTCCTTTACTGTTGGAATCTATTTCTTGACAGTCCAGGATAAAGTATATGGCCTTTGGCTTACCATGTTTTCTGATTCTTGCATATTGAGTACAATCAATTGAGTCCACCAATGATGATAACATACTACAGGAATGGCTAATACAGACAAATGATTGGTGCCCAAGCCACATGATTTACCCATAAATCCAAAAATTTGTCATTATTTTGGCCTTATGCAAAGGAGATTTGCCTGCAAATTACAACACTAACAACACTCCCCTATGCTGAAATGCAGTGATGCAAGACCTGGGAACACAAGTAGATATCAATCTGAACTTTGACCACCAACTGTCCACAGTGGTATGGAAAGGCTACAATGTGCACTTCATAAGTCAGACCATCATATCCAGATCTGAGGATGATATTACAGCACTGTACTTGAACCTCACTAGAACACTAATAGACTAAAATGCTCCCTTTTACATGTACCTCACCAGACATCTGCAGCAGCTGGAGAGACCGCAGGGTTTTTTACCAAGAAAATACAGGGCCTAAAAAACATTCCATGACATCTGTGGATAGAGTGAAAGTGCTGTCACTCTAATCTGTATTGTATAGGATGAGATGACTTGTGCCAGGCTACAGGCCAGTCTCTGACCCTGCCCAGATCGGAATACTGCACATCCACAAATCAGCTATAGCTGATGACATCAGCAGAGTCTGATGAGGAGAAAATGGTAATAGCAGTGTCCCACATAGGTTCATAGGTTCATACTAGGCTATCTGCCCTGAGGCAATTATAAGCCTAGCCCGATTCTGTATGGCTTACGCCACCCCTTGATTTGAGTATACTGTGCCCTTTAAGGTTTAGTTTACTGTGCCTCTGTCTAATAGTGACACGGGAGTAATCCCTGGGACAAACCTATGATCCCCCATCCACCTATCGAGATTCTTCTTGAAGAGATTCAGTGAGGTGCTCTGCCTCACATGAACTGGAATTCTATTCCAGAGCGAAGGGAGCCTCTGGGTTATGAACCTGTCCCTCCAGCAAGTTCTATTTATTTCTGTGCTGAGGTTCAAGTCCCTCGAGCGTGTGGCTCTAAGGGATTTAGATTTACTGAGGTGGAGCATGTCCATTAATTCTGGATTTGACATAGCTTTGTATGTCAGGCATAGATCGCCTCGAAGTAGGCGGTATGCAACTGAGTAGAGCTGGAGTTTTTTTAACCGAGCAGCATATGGCATCTGTTTGAGACCCTTGATCCTCTTGGTGAGATACTTTTGGGGTCTTTCTAATTGCTGCAGGTGTTGGGTAAGGTACATCCCAAAAGGGGCATTGTATTCTATGATGGGCCTGATGAGGAATGAATAAAGGGGCACGATTACCTCTCTTGATCTAGATGTGAAACCCTTTGTGATGAGGTGGGCTATGTAGAAGGTCTTTCTAACCACTTTGGCAATGTGGTTTTCAAAGGAGAGATTGCTATCAACTTGGGTCCCCAGGTCCCTAATAACTTTCTCTGTACTTAATGGGTTTCCGCCTATGTGGTAATTTGTGGGCACATTGTTTTTGCCAAAGGGTATGACTATACATTTTTGGCATTTAGCTTTAGACCATGACGCTGGCACCAGTTATCTGTCTCTTTGAGACCTTTTTGAAGGATGTTTGTGTCAGCTGGAGAGTTGATTATGGCGCCCAATTTGCAGTAGTCTGCGAACTTAGTGAGCCATAGTCCTCCCACGTTTGCCTGTACCTCGGAAAAGTATATACCGAACAAAAGTGGTCCCAGGACAGAACCCTGTGGGATGCCACTTGTGACTGGTTTCGAATCTGATATGGCTCCAGCAACTCTCACTCTGTGGGTTCTGTCTTTGAGCCAGTTTGCGACCCATCTTGTGACATAGGGGGTTTATATTTAAGCTGGATAGCTTATCTATGATGCCCGAGTGGGGTATTGTGTCAAATGCCTTTGCAAGGTCCAGATAGGCTGTGTGGACTACCTTCCCTTCATCTATGGCTTTGGTGACTGTTTCGAAGAAGTCAACCAGGTTCAAAAGGCAGGATCTGCCCTTGACAAAGCCAAACTGGGTAGGATCTAGTGTCTGTAGGTCCCCAATGTCTTTGTTTATGAGCTCCATGATGATCCTCTCCATAGCCTTGCAGACTAAGCTAGTCAGGCTTATGGGGTGATAGTTTCCAGGGTCCGTAGAGGCTCCAATTTTGTGGAGTGGGGACTACTGTTGCTGTACGCCATTCTGTGGGCACATATCCTGTAGTGAGGCTGAGATTGTATAGCTGTTTTATTTGAGGGATTATTTCCTCTTGGAGTTCATGTAGGACGCAACCTGGGACACCATCTGGTCCCATGGAAGCAGTGTTTTTTGCTTTGGAGAGGGCAGCCTTCACCTGAGCATCAGAGATGTTTGGGAGTCAGCCCTCTGCTGGGATAGATACTTGCTCTTTTGGGGGGGAGGGAGGGGGAGAAATTTGCACTGAACCTGTTGCCAGGATATTGGCGATGTCTGTGCTGTTTTAAAATTCTTTCTCTAATGTCAAGCAAGTGCACAAACACACGCACACACCCCAGTTGACTGCAATGGGAAGATAACCTTACCTACCTTATGTATGAAGTACCAAACAAGGTGCCTTGGCAATGGTTGCAAATCAATATCCACCGAAGAGAATGTACAAAAAAATGTACAAATACTACATATACCATCTTTAATAAGTTTAATGATTTGGAACTTTTGTCTCACCTCAGAAATGTTCATCAAAATAAAAAACATTACACACAAATGACTATCTAAGTACACCAACTAGAGAACTCTGTATTTAAAGTAAGTACCACCCCTCAAGTCTGCCTTGGAGAGTGTCAGACAACACCTTATAGCTGATGGCGTTAGCAGTGTCTGGTGAAGAGAAAATGGTAATATCAGTGTCCCACATCCTGGTATAGGTTTTATCTCTAATGTCAAACAAGTGCACAAACACACACACCTTCTAACTGACTGCAGTGAGAACAGAATCCCTACCTAAATGCACAAACTAGAGAACTCAGGACTTTATGCAAGCACCACAGCATAAGTCTGACTTTTACAAGGCTGCAGACCCAACTTATAGTGGATGATATCAGCTCTGGGTGCTGAAGAGAAGATGTTGGGAGGCATGCATGCAATGAATGTGTAAGCTTGTGCAAGTGTCAAGATAGTTTAAGTTGCATGTTACAAGATTGATGAATGTGCAATGAGTAATATGTGGTGATTGTGTTCAATGTGCAGGTATAGTTTAAGAGACAGCTTTACAAACTGTATGTAATCAGGCATCCATATTACTACAAGTGTTTGAAAATATGAATGTATCTTGCCATTCTAAAGATGTGCATGGTATATCACACAACATTTACCATCAACTATCATAGTGTAGTTGATGTATTTGTCAACAAGCACTGAGAGAACAGGGTCGCCGTGCATCAGGGTAACACATGGTTGCGTTGTACATATGTGACATATTCTTAGATAGGGCCTTCATTTATTTTATTTTTCCATATGACATGAACACTAAATGGACAGCAAACAAAACCAATACATATTATTATTTACTTTGCATAGCATAAAGGCAAGGAGTGGGTTTGCAGGATGACTGGCAACGTGTTTGCACATGCAGGATACCCATTTCTACTGCTTTTCCTGTTTGCACATAGTTAAGCAGTGTGCAAATGCAAGGCTCATTGTTAAAATTATGAGAGTTAGTACTGAGTAAATGAAACACACCTCCTGCGTTGCTGACTCTGAGCAGCAGGTGTAAATGCATTGACCCATTTCTTTATGAGCCCAGATGATACTGGGTTCAAATCCAGGTTTATGTAATATTTAAAAAAATAGTGATAATGCAATGAAATGTGAGCAACAGTGCCAAGCAGGTACTATAGCAATTTCTGAAATTGGAAGGTTAAGCTGACACTTGACATTAGTGGAAGAGGTGTCTGCTGCTGTAACTGTTAGGTGAGTTAATTTTGTATGCATGCACTGGGGGCATAAATTCCATGACATGTCACATTTTTGTTTTGGCTTTATACAGTGATATAAATTGATTTTTAAAGTGTGGGATTCAAACCTATGCATAAGGGACAAAACATTTTCTTCCACAGTGGTGATTTTCCATTTTTGCCACAGAAAAGTGCTCCTGAAACATAGTCATGAATCATTCACAAATAAAGCAACAATTTGAGGTGTTAGCCATGTATGTGTGCCTTATTTAAGTGTTAATGCCATCCAAATCCAAATAACAGACTTATTCTTATAAAAATATAGTAGACAGTATACCCTCAGTCATACATCTGAAAACACAAGGGTGACTTTCCCTCATACATACAGTTCATATACGCTCCAATATCTAAAGTGTTTTATGTGATAATGAATACAATGTGAAATGGAGCAAAAGTAAAAATGTCTGGAATGTCTTTTATTAGAACCCAGGACCATGTGTATGGCAGCGCTAAACTTACACCTGTTGCCAAAAGACTGCTGAAATAGTACTTGTATATGTTTCTGTTTATTCTTATAAACTGGACTATTACAATAGCAAAACATATGTTGGACTTCCTGTATTTGAACCCACCCATGACCATCTGTATTATAGCCCTAAACTTACACCTGCTGGTACATTAATAGTTAAATGAGAGTTGCACAATTCCCTATTCATTCTTAAGTTTTGTGTGTTAACTGCCACACAACTCTGCTTTTCGTGTTTGCATGGTGCCCAACAGAATTAATAGAATGTAGCTGTTTTAAATTGACTGTCTGCAGGTGTTCAATAGCTGCAGGTGTTGGGGAACCTTGCTAACCAACATGTAACGTCACTGCATTGTGCAATGGAAAGCAAAAATTGCGACAATGTGTCCTTTTTGACCTTCACACTGTTTATGCCTTGTCTGCGGGTGTTCTGTCTGCTTCCTGTGTGAGCTGGTAGTCCATATTTACACACTGCCAGGCATCACAAAACCAGATAAGCACAGCTAAACATAACATTCACTGCGTTTCTCCATTTCTCCTGAAAGAGCAAACAGTGGCATAAAAATAAAAAAGGAAATTACTTGAAATGAAGAAAATCAATCTATGAAATAAATACTACAAAATGTTCTTGGTACATTTAAAATATTTTACACACACAGGTCTGGATTTGAACACAGTAAGGGTGTCTTATCCCTCTTTGCCAAATAAATATCTTTCAGAGAACCGACATCATACTGCATACAACCAACTGCAACATCATCAACAGTATTAACAAAACATATGACAGTTGTTTGCACGTGTATTACTTTAATTTGTAGTATACTGAGTGGTCACAACCATTTATGCTTATTACTTGCAGAAATGCAGCTGTGTCTTATCTCTCTGTGTTTGTTGCTCATTCTTGTCTTATCTGAGCAGTAATCTGAAACATGCAGTTTGTGAGGTATTCTTTATCATTGTCCAGAAAATGTGTCAGGATATTAAATGGCAAAAATATACAGATACAAACACCAAAATGGACTATACTCCATGGGGTAAATGCCTCGTTGATAAAATTCAGCAAGAAAATCAAACCAAAACTCAGGATTACAATGAGGCAGCCAGGCCTTTGACTGAAAAATTCAAACAGCATATATTCTTCAAACAGAAGGATTTATCCAAGTAGCAACAAGTCCAGTGTGTAAAATTCACAACTCACAGTTCATTTATTTGAGTGACATAAAAACGGTAAGCACTTTCACTAGATAGATTCCTCAGACCTTCAAGAGCAAACACACCTTTCCTTTCCTTATATACTACCTTCAAGTATTTCAAAATGTGTCATTACCAATCAGAACACTTCTTACATGGTCATGTGTCTAATTTAAATATTTATACAAAAATCATATACATCGTGGATTTTCACATGTTTATACATCGTGGATTTTCACAATAAACCTTGCTGAGTTTAATTTGGACATTCGTTTCTGGTGGATTGTGCCAACATACTTTCATCAAGCAAGTCCGTTTTTCTTTGGTATTTGTTGGTTTATCTATACAATATAAAATGCATAAAAGTTATACAGCACAAATATAACACATATAACATTCACTAATTTATACAGAAATAAAATAATAAATGCACAGCACAACAGCTTGCTCAAAACACAATTCAAGAATACAATTCAAGAACATAATTCAAGAATATAGTTCAAAATATGTAAGGGTTATGCAGCACAGTTATAACACATATAACCTACAATACATCTTTATAATATTTGTACTAAAAGTGAGCATAATGCTCTGTCCAAACATGTTATGCAAGAAGGGGAGACACACAAATTTAAATTCAGAATTATAGAGGTTATTGTACCAAGTATTAGAGAAGGTGACATCAGAAATTTTACTGAAAATAGAGAGGCACAATGGATAATAGCCTTTATAGCAGACAAAAGAAGAGGACTCAGTAAAAGAGCCTATATTAAACCTTACCTAAAGAAGAGGAAGATGAAAAAGTGAAGTCAGAAACTCAAATTATTTGATTTCTGACTTCTATGGTTGTATTACGGCTATATTAGAAATCAGTGCAGGTTATATGTGTTGTTACTTGGATAAATCCTTCTGTTTGAAGAATATATGCTGTTTGAATTTTCAGCCAAAGGCCTGTTGCCTCATTGTAATCCTGAGTTTTGGTTTGAATAATATACAGTTGTCAACAAATGAAGCAGATGTTGGATGCTACTGGATAGAAACTGTGAAGTATGTGCTGCTTATTACATTTAAAACCTTGTAAGTCTAACCTGGCTGAAACACCCACTGAAGATAAGGTAGTCTGAATTGCTGTTGTGTTTGCCTTCTCCCTGCCAGTAATCATTCACAGTTGCAATCCATTAGCAATAAACACAGAGGGAGTGTCTGCACTATGTTTACATCAGATACACACAGCCAAGTAATTGAGATTCAGCAATTCTAATGAGTTCAGACTTCATTTGCATCTTCACCATGCTCACAGCCCTGAATCTACATCATAAAAAGGGAACTGTGTAGCTAGGAAACCTGAAGGTGAGGAGATTTGTTTATGTGGATAACACAGAAGAGAATATTACTTTGAGATGCACAGAAGACTACTGGCCTAGGTAAGGTATGCTTGCATTTTTCAGCTATATACTGCATATGCTGAAATGTCATTAAGAAAAATCTGTTAATATACAGATAATTAGCAAATGCTACTTTTATCTGCATGTATTGCTTAGAAGTGTACTGATGGCATGGGCATGATTGTTAGGGCATTTTACTTTCTCAGATGCACAGCCTTATTAACTGTTATCGCAAGTGCTAATGTTACAGCTTGTTTCTGTACACTTTTCTATTGTTATTTCCATGAAAAGTAAATGCCCTATATTGTCAAAGACACAGGGGTGTTAGCCTTCTAGGATGGACCATATGCACCTCTAGGAGAGTGCTGGCCACAGGTAGACATGACTGTCAATTGCTTAAAATGGAATGTTCTCTGTCAAATCTGCACAAAGTTTCAAGAACAGTTCATTTGATAGCACATTTAGCATTTCACAGAAGGTTTGTTAGCAAAATGTGTCATTTGCCTGTTCTTTTGGAGGTAGGGGAGCAAAGCTGCATTTCTGGATGGCACAAATAAGGTATTTTGCTATGGTTACTCTTCTTGTTTTATATCCAACCTTGTTTTGTGTGTAACTGTAATATGTTACAACCACATAATTCCTTTTTTATATTTCAGTGTCTGACTGTTTTATGTTTCTTCAGTGAATAACAGTGAAATGCTACCTTTTTATGTGTTATCTGGAAACAAGACTTTTAGTTATGTGATACTTATTTGTATTATCCTTCTGTTGTGTTTTAGCTCAACTAGGACTATGGCACCCAGGCATCCCAATCCCAGAAACCCCCCCTTCACTGACCTGGAATCAGGTAATTGTGGGAGTTTTTAGGTGACATAGTGCCTTTCTGCTTGAGAGGGGATGTGGAGATGTGGCAGGCAGAATGCAAATTTGGCAGCAGATAGTTGCTGATGTGAATCCAGTAGACAACTTCAGCAGGAAATATGATCAGGTGTGCCATAAGGCCACTGACATGATTTCATCTGACAGAGTAGAGCAGCTGCATTGGTCCGTGATCAGATAGGTACTAAGGGGGCTGCTACACAGCCACCACTAACATCAAATGAAAAGTTACTGTCCACTCTCAGGGAACCGGGCAGCTCCCTGGAAACTGCAAAACAGCATGTAATTGACATTGGTACTACTGTTTCAGGGACAACAAATATGTCCCAGAAGGAGTATCCAGGTAGACTTATGTATCTCAGTTGTTAAATACTCTTGTATAGCAAAATATTGCCAGCAATACGTAAGTTCTGTTTAACAATCAAATTGCTGGGGGGAGAGTTGTAGACTGATACAGTTAACAACACATTCTGATTGATTGCACATGGGCTTAGATTGCACTTGTCATCAAAGTACTTGTTAAAAGTATTGTTAATGGACATATAAAGGGGAAAAAGTTTTATCCCCCTGTTATAACTGTTAATTGTTATGATGTTGCTGTTACCTTTTACTTAACTTCTTCCATGACCATCATCCATGGGAAGCATACCATCATCTGCACATGGTAAGACAAATATATATTTTTTTTATCAGAGGAACAGCTCAAATAAATGGATGGTGCAGTGGTGCAGTGGTAGCATTGTTACCTCCCAGCAAGAGGTTCTCTGGTTTGAGTCTTGGCTGGAGTGCTTTCTGTGTGGAGTATGCATGTCCTCCATGCATTCATGTGGGTTTCCTCCCACATTACAAAGACTTGTCTGAAGCATTTCTCCCCAAGCCTCTGTTGAAAATTGGCTTTGTTCCAAGTTGCACTTTCCCAGTAAACAAATGTTAAATAAATACATATTTTATCCATATGTGTGATGTGGGTGTCAAGAATGTTTTGTATATTGCTGTACTGTCAGTAGTAGTGGCACCACTGTTAGTTTGTTAGCATACATTTGACGATAGTAGTGTAGCCATTAATTTTTTTTTCTGTGTTTGTTGCTTATCACAGGTGATCCTGACACTGGAAGCATAAGACTCTTACCACCTGATGTCAGAGTACTGGCAGACTCTGATGATTGTGGCCAAACAGAGGTACAGTCAGGGGGTGCAGAGGTTGAATCTGACACTGAGGTTGACACTCAGTCTGCAACTCCATTGGACACAGCCAGTGGGCCTACAGCAACCCATTTCAGTGAGACCTTAGATATTGGACAGGGGGACAGAGAGACAATCAGAGAAGTGTGGTTACTTCAGCTTCACTGCCTGTTGACTTCGGCCATAGCCAAAGTGTGAGTGAGGTGCCATGGAGGGGAGTTGTTAGGGGTTCTCTGAGGAGACCTTCTGTCCATCCTTACAACTGATCCAGGTGTGTATTCCTGTGCTACTCAGTGTATGTTTAGGGCCATCATGGAGACACAGACATGTTCCCATAGGTCCTGCAAAGGAATCCATAGGGTTGTAGATATGGCACAGGCTGACATGCATGACTGCCTCTGCTGCATTGCTGATTCAATGGGTCATATGAATTACACATTGGAATGTACAGTTTCTGTGAGGGAATGTCTGCTTGGAAGGAGACAGCATCCTCATGGGTGTAGGTCAGCTACATATGCTGTTAGTCAAAGTGGCTGTGCCCGATTATGCTCCTATGGTAGCACTAATTCCACTGCTTCATCAGTGTTGAGTTGTACACACCCAGACTGGGCAGGTCATGGACCTAGGCATCCTTGTCACATTCAGATAGCAGTAGTGCATCTGTTCCTGGGCATTGATATGCCAATGATCAGGTACAACAAAGATGAACTGCCACCTCTACCATGCATGACTCCCACCTATCCCACATACCAAGATGTAGAGCTAGCACAGAGCTTGGCTGTGTTCATGCAGACACTCACACACGAGTTTCACCTGGAGGACCCATACCATCACACACATACACAACAGTTACACGAGTCATCTGTGAAGCTTAAAGCTCATTTTGTCTCACTGGCCATTGTTACTTTATCTGACTGTCTGCCAGCTTCTGTTTCTTACTCAAACACGCTCACAGACCTTTTGTGTTATCCAAGGCTTCCTGCCCCCCACACACACACACACACACACACACACACACACACATACACACACATCATGCTATGCAACTGGGAACTGTGCCATATCCTTGTTTTCTATATTTTGGACTCAGGGATGCGTAGCATTTTTGTCTGATGCTCAGGGTGCATAGCTGACTTAGTGATTAGCATATCTGCGTTTGTGATGTTGTTTTGCTAGTTGTACCTTTGACATTAGTTTGGTCTTAGAAAGTTAGACAGTTCATAGAATCAAACATTTTTAATCTTCTGAGGATTGTGAAGTCCGAAACTGAAATGTGTCTCATTACTTTCTAATTTCGCTCTGTAATAATTTTCCAGTACAAAAGTGTGATGCTAAAGTGAGGACATTTGGTGACCATCAGTACTTTTGAGAGGTATGAATCTTTGATGCCTGAGGCATACTACTTGATACAGGACTCATGTAGTCACATAAGTCTCTGTTATCACATGTTAAAGTCATTTCTGTACAAATCACCCACCTTTTACTTACTTACATTACCAAGTAACAACATGCAAGGATATACCATTCATTCATATTATTACACATTACACTCCAGGTTCAAAACTTACCTTGTAAATCCAACAGTTGCAACAGTTTTTGTTCAGAGCTGACTCTGTCTGATGCTAGCAGTACATTTTACACATAACTATATCAGATGTTCACTAGAAGGGATATCCCACAGGGTTAGGTAAAGGTTGTCACCGCTGCCTGGCATCAATGTTACTATAAGTATGTGTATAGGATGAAGGTTTCAGACCCTTAGGTGGTGAGAGTGTGCTATGCATTGCCTCTTAGCCAATGCAAGGGCATATTGAGTATGCCTATGTCTGCCTACACTCACAGCAATTGTTGGTTCTCCCTCTGAATCCTCATCTGCATGCAGCTGTGATGACCTTGCCATTGATGGTGGGATGTGTGCCCTTTCCCCTTGTTAATCCTGCTAAAGCTGCTTTCTCAGGATGATGTTATATAGCATGGCACAAATGGTGAATATTTCAATACAAGTATGTGGATTGCACTGCAGAGCTCCCCCAGATGTATCTAAGCACAGAACCATGGCTTCAGCAGCCCATACACATGCTCTATGATATTTCTGTTTGAGCATGTGCCACGTTATGGCATTCTTCAGCGTGTATGTACATTTCTAATGAGTGTCATCAGCCACGGTTCCAGTGCTGAACCTGCATCCCCTAGTTAATGACCCTGTGGGATATCCCTTCTAGTGAACATCTGATATAGTTGGGGGGGTGCCAGATATGTGAGTCATGGTAACTGCCTGGGTTGCTAGCACTCATGTTCAAGATGACTCTGTTGGCATTACACACAACTTGACATTTAAAAGAGTGGAAGCCCTTTCTATTTATGTACAACCTTCCCTGTTCCCTGTTTGGTGTCTTTATTTCTATATGTGTAAAATGTATGGCATCCAGTACTTCAGAGTAGTGTGCTACAGAGCAGATCTCCTGCCTATTTGTGGCCCTGTCTTCAGGAGTATGGGAACAATATATGTGCTCACTGGCATGTTAGAGCATAGCATTCAGAAACTGATGGAGAATCCTGGATGCTGATGCCTGTGACACCCCCAGCATGTCCCCTGTTGGTCTCTGAAAGGTTCCTGTAGCTAAAATTCTAAATGCTGCACATGGCTTCATCTCCACTGGTATGGGTTCCATTTGGTTTGCTCTGGGTCTGAGTTGAGGATGACTGAGGTTGCAGAGCTCCTGTAGTGTGTCTCTAGCCACCCTGTGGCACTCTACAAGTCATTACTGAAATGCATCTGAGGACCTGACATTTTATTCAGTGTGTGATTTCACCAAACAAAATTCAACAAATCTCTTTGGTGTGATTACTTTCAATAGCAGTGCCATCAAATGGGTCTACCTGATTACACCGAAAGCTGAGAAGAACAACAACGAGATAACCGACACCGGAAGATCGACAACAGAGAAGACCGACAGTTGAGAATCCCGATGCTGAGAACACTGACATGTTAAGGTAAGTGTGCAATAGGGATGGACGTTAGGGTCAGGGTGTGGGTAAGGTAAGTGTGTGATAGTGACGGACAATAGGGTAGGGTGCGGGTGAGGTAAGTGTGCAATAGTGACGGACATTAGGTTTAGGGGTGGGTTAAGTGAGTTAGGATTAGGGTGCGGGTAAGGTAAGTGTGCGATAGTGACAGACTTAAGGGTTGGGGCGGATTAAGTGAGTTAGGGTTAGGGTGCAGGTAAGGTAAGTGTGCAATAGTGACAGACTTAAGGGTTAGGGGCAGATTAAGTGAGTTAGGGTTAGGGTGCAGGTAAGGTAAGTGTGCAATAGTGACGGACCTTAGGGTTAGGGTTTGGGTTAAGGTTAGTGCATATATAGTTGTGTATGTAAGGTTTAGTGTAGGTTTGTAAGGTTTTTGGTGTGCTTGTGTTGTGTGTGTGTTTTTCAGGAAAGTTATTTGTTTTGTTGATTATCGGGATTGTGGTTTGTCGGGCATGTGAAGTTTCGTGTTTTTGAACTTTCGGTTTTGTCATGTCGGTTATTTCGTTGTTGGTGTTTTGGCATGTCGGTGTTATCAGGTAGACCCCATCAAATAACCTACTTATTCTCAGGGTGGTAATACTGCCACCATTTTTTGTATACAATGTAAAATTGAAAAACAGTCTTAAAACTCAGAATGTGACTGCAGTAAGTACCTACTAAGAGTCTCAAGGGCCATGAGCAAATATCCACCAGAGTAAAAAATAAAACCATTTTGCAGTCAAGTAATATCAGTACATGGAACTCTCTATGGTAATACAGGTATTAATGCACATTAGCTTATGTGCATAAGATGGATGTATTTCTCGTTTATTTACACTGTACCACTTCTTCAAGCAGTATGTTTTAAAGCCCTGTACCTCTTGTTGGGAAGTCATATTTTCTTACATATGCCTAAAACACATTCCCTTTGATCTGACTCCCATAACCCACTCTGTCCATATTGACCTTCATCTTTGGCTCTACTTCTCCACATGTCCCTTTGGCAATATGGTCCATCTAAATCATATCCCCATTTCTTTTGTTCCTTTTAATGTACACATGCATACTTGTCAAAGCCTGTTTTCATGTGCAAGACATCCAGGTCCCTCCATCATGTTCATAATTATGCATTACATGTTTTTTGTCATCCTAATCTGTTTTCTTTAGTATGACTTCCAGAAATGGATAACATATTCCAGATAAGAACTTACCAATTCCCTTTGCAATGAAAGGATAACCACAGCAGGTTTGAAATCCGTGATTCGAGATGTGCACCTCTTTTTTCATTTTGTCTTTTTCCATTCACCTTTCATTAATATTGCATAATTGAGCCTTGGGGTGTTTATGATCTCCAAATGCTTTTCAGTCTTTCTGAAGACAACCACTCTAATGATGAATATTTTCCCTGAATTACCCCCCCCGTAAAACACATTTGACTTTTTTTTTTAAATAAAGCCAAGCACAGTTGTTCATCTTCCCTGAAAGACATATTGGGTCTCATTTGTGACTAGCCCCTACATTTGTGACCATAGCATCAGTTCTCGTCTCAGCAACATGCAAGCTGCTCTTATATTGCTCACCAGATCTTTTGTGCCAGCTCATATAAATATGCTAATCAACACCAATCCCAGCACTAAATCCAATAGTGCTGAACTGCTTACTGGCTTTTCTTCTGATACTTTGCAAGCTTAAGTCAGAGTTATTGACTAGCAGTCAATTGTATATTGTAGTTTAATATAACCAGCAACTCCAGTGCAATTTGTCTGGCTTTAGGAATTCGGAAAAATTGCGTGGGACCAGATTCCAAAAGAGTTGCTCTTAGTGTCTGTCTGCCCTAATTCTGAAAGGCTTGCTCTCAATGTAAATGGCTTTCTTCATGTAAGTCCTAACTATAGAAAGGCTTACACCAGGGGCCAGATTCCAAAACAGCTGCTCTCAGTCTAGTCTCAGTGTAAGTGATTACTTTACACTAAGAACAACTGTTTTAGAATTGGGCCCACAGATTAAATGTTTTGTTCTCAGAAGATATTCACTGCATTCATCTTAAATATTTTGACACATATATTCATTACATTGTATTTCTTTATTTAATATTTTGTTAACTGAGTTAGCCCTACTAGGTGAAACCTAGGAGAAAAAGTAAAAAAAAAAAAAATGAAAGACGTGTACAGCAGAGATGGCAAAATCAACATATCAATTCTAAAGTAAAATATCTTTATACTAACACTAGAAATAGGGAAAGGAGAAGGTTCTTAGTTAAAAAAAATAGAAATCAGTATAAGAAATACAGTCCTCCAGGTATTTTTGCAAAATCCTGCTATGCGTGAGTGATGACGTTCAGCTAAATGAATAGCTTGAAGTCTTGTAGGGTGTTGTGATCAAGAACTGGTCAACACATGAATCCAGCTGAATGTCAGGAGTGACCATTACAGATTCTAGTTGGATAAAATCCAGGTTGTTAAAGAAAGGTAGTAAAATAACTTAGTCACTGCATCTTACAGTATCAGTCAAGCTAAAATAAGTGCCATTCATAACCAGAAAGGAAAGTAATTGCATCAATGTTTATCATCTTGTCCATTTTAAATTTTAAATAAAACACAAACAATATTGTACATACAAACTTAAACCTAGAGACAGTACATAAAGTAGGCATATAAAACTTAAGTTGTTGATGTAAAAGAAGAAACAACACATATGGACAACCATATTTCATAAACTAATGTGTCATGAATTCTGTTGAAAAGCTAAATTTTTCAGATCCCTTACTTCGATAGACTGATGCCCATCTAGGACTGTGTCCCTGCCTTAAGCTTACAGATAGCCTTTGGTTCTACCACAATGAATGAATTGTAAATTACTTTTAAAAGATATCTGTGAAAGTATAATGCCATATCTGCCAGCGTCCATGGGAGAGAGGAGGAAGACACTGACTATGACCCATATGACTTGAGTATGAATAGCAGCTTAATTATTAGAAGGGACAAGTGTGGTTGATGGGAGAAGTCAATAATTACAGTTTACCCATCCTAAGGAGGGAGATAGACCCAGCCAGCTGATCCACTATCAGCAAGTAAGCAAACACTTGTGGGCAACAAACTGACAAAGACCGGGGATGTAAGCTTATCTCTACCAAACAAATGGTGGTAGCCCTCACTAGGATATGTGTGTGTAGGCAGTCATATGCAGAGGGTGGATATACTAGACCCTCATGTCACAGGAGTACCAATGTCATACACCCAGAAGCAGGCTTATGAGACTAAGAAATGACCTCATGCGCATGTAGATACAGGGTATGGGGAACAAATAGCCTCAATATAGATGGGGAGGAACTTGATGCTCATCAGGCATAAAGTCAAAAAGAACACACAAAAATCTATACCACCATCTCTCATGAGGTGGATCTTCACAGACAGCAGCTAAAAAAATCAGACCCAAAAATATTGAAAATTATCCCATTTTCAAGTTACTTTTCCCTAAGTAAATCCAGACCTGTTACAATTTCTAAATCTTTCTCTTATCTCCCCACCTTATGAACTCTGGCATTGCTTTTTTTAATTACATTTTGAATTGTGATTTCACAACTACAGTATAAAAATCTACTTTTGTATAGAATCAAATATCGACAATGATATACTCTATAATAGATTGTCATACAGAGTCAAGAGAATCTGTATTTTTTTCAAGATGTATTGTAATCTCCTGCATTGCTGTTACCCAAGGCATCAGTAGTAGCCCACCCATGCAATTAGGGTCAGTTTTAACTGAAATGGATCCCTGTTCAAAGAATGTTATGGTGTCTCCCACAGTCTTCCAGTGCCCCTCAATTTCTCACATCCTGGTCTCCTCACCTCATGTAGCTTACTGTTTTGTTTTCTCACTCATGTACACTTTCAATGCACTTGCGCTAAGACTGCACTGTAATAACTGATGAGAAACTAGGCAAATCAAGCAAGAAATGCATGGGCCGTTAGCCCCCCTACCCCCAGAAGCCATGGTATTCTCAATGATCTGATGTACACATTAGTGTTTTTTTCTGACCTTTTGATCCAATGATGACCTGAACAAAAATCAAGAGTAAGGAAAGAAACTCAGTCACAGATTTTTTTTTCTTTCAAGGAAGAAATAAGTTGTGCCCAATGCTTAATGTTCAAATCTGACACAATGATAGTTGTTAATAAACTGAGAAGACAAATGCTTGCAAGGTTACATGAATCATATCTGGGAATAGTGTCTATCTACTTTTTGAGGGGTATAGAGAGAGAATCACCTGTGTATACCTCTCTGGTGTTAGAATGGGATGAAAGTAAATATAGACAGCATGACTCTTCATTTACCATATCATTCAACTGTCCAGATTTTTACAAGATGTCCAAATTTTCCCCTCATATTTTTGGTCTGTTCATCATAAAATTTGTGATTTCTGACACATCACTGACTGGAGTCAGTATGTAATGGCAGACATTGGATTTCAGACTTCATATCCTTCACAAATGCATGCTAACACAAAGCATGTTATTCTAGCAACTTTTTAAAGTTAAGAGAGCAATATTTAAAATCTTTGCCTATTTTAGGGCCTTTGTCCCTCCATTATTTTTAGCTTTGTGCAGATGTCTTACACTAAGGGTGGAAAAGTATTTTCCTCTCCCCTACCTTCCTAAAATTATATATACACCTCTGGTGTCAGATTGATAACACCACACACACACACACACACACACACACACACACACACACACACACACACACACACATTTAGACAAACACCTATATGAGTCTGACAATTGACTGAGGACTGAAAAAATAATAATCACAGAAATGCATTCAACTGGTTGCTCATAAACAGTGTACTAGCCCTAGGCAAGCTACAGTGACCTTCTGTACACACATTTGAGGTCCGATTGTAAGGAAGTTTAAAACAATAATGTTCACACTATTTCACAGCTCTCTCACAAGCTATAGCAACATTCTGTTCATACCTCTAAGGTTTAAGTATGAGCAAATCTAAATGAATAATGACCAAACTGTCCCCAGCTCCCATACAAGTTATAGCAAACTTCTCTAAATACCTCTGCGCATGGTTGGCTTTAGATTAGGTTGTTTTCAAGTGGAGGTCACTACTAAATGCATGTTAAAATCCAGTTATACTGCCTATGGTGCGCGGACCAGGAGTCCTCCAAACACTCTGTGGGTCTGGATGTTCTGTGATGCTTTTTATGCCTTATTTATGAAAGACAATGACTTATTAACTGTTCTTTTTTACTTATCTTTAGAATAGTCATGTATATGTCCTTTACAGAGTTGTTTTCCAATAATCATTTATACGCCTGCTAATATTGCTTTTGTCTACAAATAGTATTTTGATGACACACATACACACAGCAGTGTCACTCACCAGCCAGGTCTATCAGAAGATGAATGGGGTTTTAACACATACACACACTGACACTGCCCATGACAAGGAATGTCTTCCATAAAATGCACATACATGTGCACACAGACACACACATGCACACACACACACACACACACACACACACACACACACACACACACACACACACACACACACACACACACACACACACACACACTCTGCATCCTTACCTATAGCACATTGTAGGAAGGCCAATTTACCTATATCATGTCTTTGAAGTGATGGAGGAAAACAGAGCACATGAATAAACCCACAAAGAGACAGGTACGGCATGTAGACTCTACACAGAAGGAGCCACAGCATAAAACACAACCAGAGCCAAGTGCTGTGATATGTCAATACTACTCACTGTGTCACTTTGCTAATGATTAGTTGCCTTCATATACATCCTGCTTTGGTATCCAAAGACCATCACTCACTGTCTGCCATGCTGATGCTGGACTGTAATAGAAAATGAAAGTAGTTTAAGCCAATGGGTTACTCTTAAAAATATTGTAATACCACACACACAGACTTATAAACATGCACAAGCATAAGCCACAGCAATACTACTTTTACACTGTCTTCAGTAAGGACAATACACTTGTGAGATGTTACTCATTTCACACCTAATCAGTGACTGTTGTTTAACAGTGATCACATAACAAAAGTGATAAGTTACTTTTATCCACAGATGGTCTCCATACCTATCAGTTATAGACACAGTATTAACTGTATACAACTCAGATCTCTACTTGTAGTACTAAAAATAATAATGACCACAATAATGTATTTCAAGTCTGTTTCACAAAAATACATAGTAATTACAGTCACATATTCCATCTTACTACACACAACTGCACAATAGTCCTGCAATGGCAGACTAATGACTGTTTCATCTGAGCAGATAAGAAGAGGATCAGTCACTTTCAGCATCCACAGACAACTCCCACCCCATCTAGCAGTTATAGTCACTTTGTTGACTGTGTATACTTCAGACATCTAATTGTGATAAAAACTGGTCATGTTATATATTTCATCTGTTTCATACAAACAGTAACCACACAATAAAATATGCCAAGTTGTTTCACACAAATCACATTAGCCCTGGAAAACCATAATAATACTGAGCAAACAATAACAGTCAGACATTTCTCAACAGATAGCCCAGCAATTTTGGTTACTTTGTTGTCTGTATATATCTCATATGTCTGACTCTTATCAAAAATAAATAAAATAAAAGCTACATAATTGCCCTGAAAAGCCATTCACTAATCATAGGTCTGTGTGGTTAAATTAAAGCTTTACTTTCTCCTGCAGTTTAACTCAACTCTTTGGATGCTCTTCTCCCTACAATATGATTCCAGTACTGTGTAAGTACTTGAAACCTGCTTTTGTATAAAACTTTCATTTCTTTGCCTTGGAATCTAAGGAAGGAAAAGACCACCCAGTTTTTTTTGGAGGGGGCCTTAACTTCTCACAAAATTTGCAGAGGAATTTGTCTACACCTGCATGACATACCACAGAAACAGAAATTTGTAGTCCGATACTTCTGACACTTTTATATGGGTCATTAGCCTTTCTGATGTTAGGAGCTTAGGCTGCTGTAAACAAGACAGAGAGGTGCGAAACTGTTTTCCATTGTCTTTATTGCAGAGAGCAGGAGAACTTACACTGATTCACAGCTGCTTCTAATGTAGTCATGCCTTTCATAGCAAAATAGAGCAATTAGATCAGTCAATGGTTAAAATGAAGTTGTCTCCTCTTTTGACAAATTTACATAAGCAGCATCACAGTATTAAAATGCTAAATTTTAAACTTTAAATGTCTGTTGTTATTACTACTTTACATTCTAAGATGGCTTTAATGTAGCATCCAAAATGTCTATGACATTTAGAGAAAAGTCAAAAAATATTTTCTTGTCATTTTTGTAAAATATCGGCACATTTATGAAAGTGTGAAGGGGGCTGTCAATTCATCTTGGACTGCAAAACGATACTTTGAACAAAGGTGTGCAATTTAGCCATTGTTTTGGTTGCAGTTGCATAATTCCATAGTACAATGTCAAACAAACCTTGAGACTCAAACAAATAAGGGCCACTCAAGAAATAAAAGAAGAAGTCCTGTTATAGACAGTATATAAGATGACAATGACTGACACGAATCCCATTGTATGTCAATGGCATGGGAATATACCACTACTTCCTTATGTCTGGCATGATGCAAAGCAGACATGAAATGGATTATGGGAAACAGAAAGGCTTCAAGAAAAATAAGATTACATTGGTATGTCATGTCCCACTTACTGCCATTTTGAAGAAAATATATTAAAATTATGTAAGAAGTGGTCAGAGTGATTAGGGGATATTAAAATAGCTCAGAAAATAGAGTGAAAACAGATTTTTTTTACTTCTAAGGTGGAGTTTTCCTTAAGTAAAATTCAACATGATTTATACATGTTAACAAAAACAAATCCCTTGCTAGGGAACCACTTGGACAAAGCATAGATCAATGACCACACACTTTGTGACTTCAGCCTATGTGCTACAGTATTTCTTGAAAGAAACCGCAGCCGCTGCATAGCAAGTATCATTCTTGTTATCATACAGTCCAGGTTAGGCCGAGTCCCTCACTGACTCTCTTCAAGAGGAATCGTGACGAGTGGATGGGAGATTGTAGGTTTACCCCGGGTATCACTTCTGTGTCACTGTTAGACAGAGGCACAGTATACTAACCTCGAAAAAGGGCATAGCAAAATTAATTTAAAATGGGTGGTGAAAGCCAAACACACTCTGGCTAGGCTTATAAATGCCCTAGGGCAGATAGCCTAGTATGAACCTATGAACCATTTCAGCAGTCCTACAATTTATCAATAATCAGAGCAAGGGGATAGAAATGCAGCACAATTTGTTACTTTTTCTGTGCATTGAAATTGGTAAGTGCCTTTTCTTTTCAGTATGTTGGACTCATTGACTGAGGGGTTAGTGATCTATCATTCAATGAGCTGTAAAAATTCTGTTTTCTCATACACTAGCCATACAAGATGTTTCTAAGTGAAGACATGAAACAGATTTGTGACATCAGTGGTATAAATTTGTCTGTCGTTAAAGAATCCTATGTGGTTCAGACGAAATTTAATAAAGTGCTGTTTTCTTGTACTATAAAAAAGATTCATAGCCTAACACTAAAAAGGACAATACATATTTATTCTATAGTTATGCCAATAAGTCTTTAATGTAGAATACAAGTAAAAAATAGGCAAAACAATTTTACTGTGTTTGCATAAATCTTGATAAATATGCTTGCGTTGATACCTCAGAATACTTCAAGTGCCTATGTGAAAACAGTTTTGTTTTGTAAGCTCTGAAGCTATGCAAAAAATTAGACTTCTTATTGCCATATTGCATACAGTGAGAAAAACACACTAGTTTCTTACACAATATGTCACATGCTGGATTTAACAACTGTTATTTCCTGGCCAATTTATAAGTTGATAAATTAAACTCAAATATATGCATAGACATTGTTTCAAATGCAATTTACTCCAAAGTATAGGAGCAACTAAATGTACAAAGTATGTCTGTTAATCATATTTGGTTGCCTGTCAAGATTTAAGAAAAATAATGACCGTTGCATACTTGTATGCTTCCTGCTCTGCAGTGCCCATGAATCAGATAGATTGTACAAGTCGACTAGTTAGGTGCACAGCACCTTTCCCATAGGATGCTGTGGTCTGTTTATTTATTTTTGTAAGTAAGAAAAAGCACTGTTGTAACTTTTTTTTTTTACTTTAAATAAAACAGATGCATAAATAAATAAATAGCACCGTCCCTATGGGTATCTTGCCTGAAAAAGATAGAAATTTAATGATGCTGTTTTTTTATAATATTCTTGATATATCCTTGCTGATGACTTCTATGCTATATTGCAACTAGAAAAAAATCAGAACTCTACTTTCAGGTCAGGAAAAGGCAAATCCAGTGAATCTTACCTGTAGTCCTTAGTTACTGTAGGAAACAAACTAAACAGTCAAAAGACCAATTAGTTTACCCAAGACAAATTCCTCTATTTATTTATTTATTTATTTTACATTTGTTTACCGGGATAGTCCAACTGGACACAGGTCCATTTTCAGCAGAGGCCCGGGGAGAAAATCTCCAAGTATCTTTTACAATACAGTTCATGCAAGAAAGTACAATACAGGGTCTTGGGCCTCCTGTGGAGGAAAGCTCCAAGTATCATTTACAAAATAGTTCAAGCAAAAAATACAATACAGTGGCTTTGATACACATAACACATTTTCATCTATGTAACAATCATCTCAAAATATCATGTGGGTCTAAAGTCATAACACAGAGGAATTGGAAAAGCAATGATTTTACATTCAGACAGTAATTAAAGTTGTCCATGTAAATAAGATACAGCTAGCATTGGGATTGTCGGTATACTAGAGAGATTGTAGATGTTAATTAATATAGTGAAGTTTATAGAGCTTAGAATGTTTGTTCCTTTAGAGGGTGGTAGATGCTATTTTGTTGGAGAAGTTAGTAGAGTATTAGTGTGGCTTATCCAGGGGAGTAGCATGAGCAGAGCCAATTATTAGTATAGTGGTTTTTAAGGTTGCATTTGAATATTTTAGTCGAGGTAGTAGAGGTTATGTGGCCTGGAAGAGCATTCCAAGTTTGGGCAATTGAACAGGCAAACAGAGATTTACCTGCTTCATTTTTGTGTCTAATAACTTTTATTAGGTTCTGGTTACTGGATCTTAGCTCTCTGGAGGTGGTGTATGGCTGAATAAGATGTTGGAGTGCTGGGGTAAAATTTGGGTGGTAGTAGAGTTTCTGTTCTGTTGAGATTTGATTGAATAGTAGAACATGTGGCAGTTCCAGCCACTTGAGTTGCTTTAGGGATAAACAGTGATGGGACCTATGTGTGGATTCTGTGGCAAACTTGGCAATCTTGTTATAACACAATTCCATTGTATTTAGTTATTTTTGGTTCAGGTTGATTAATATGGGGGAGCCATAGAGCAGAATAGACAGGAGGTGGGTTCTAGCAATAGTAGTTTTGGTTTGTTTAGTCATAAATTGTTTGTTTCTATAGAGAAGTCCAAGTTTTTTGTTGACTTTCTTGATAGTCTGAGCTATATGGATATTGAATTTTAGCTGGTTGTCGATTTCTACACCTAATAGTTTCGTGTGTGATGTAGGTTTTATTTGGATATCACCTTTGGCTATTAAGTTAAAGTTATCATTTAAAGGTTGGGGTCTTCCAGGTTTAAACAGGATCAGTTTTGTTTTTTTGGGGTTGAGTATAAGTTTGATGTTGGTAAACCAGGTTTCGGCTTGGGAGAAGTTAGTTTGGGTAAGGGAGTGTAGTTTGCTTACTGTGGGGGCGGCACATATAATAGTGGTATCGTCAGCATACTGTACAACTGAGGCTGTGGGTAGGGTTGAGGAGATGTTGTTGGTGAAGAGGGAGAACAAAAGTGGGCCTAAGATGGATCCCTGGGGAACTTCTATAGAGACAGGCAGTAAGGGGGGGTAGGCTTGTTGCCTACCTGATAAGTAGTTGGTGAACTATAGTATAGTAGATGGGCATGTATTTAGGTTAGGCATGGTTTGAAGAAGCATGTTGTGATTCACCATGTCAAAAACCTTAGATAAGTCTAAGAAAATGGAGAATACAAATAGTCCTTTGTTTCTGTGTTGGTTGATTATGTTGGTATAAGAGAGAAGTGCGGTGGTGGTGCTATGTGATGCTCTTAATCCATGTTGTGTATTGGAGAGGAGATTATATTGTACAATGAACTGTATTAGCTGAGTATACACAACCCTTTCCAGTATTTTGGATAAGGGGATAGAATTGCAATTGGGCAGTAGTTGGTCAGTTCTAGAGAGGTACTTCCTTTGTGAAGTGGAATGATGTGTGCGATTTTCCACAACGTGGGTACTTTGTGTTCAGATAATGATCTATTGATGAGGATGGAGATAGGGTAGGATATAGCTTCTGCTGCTGTTTGAAGGAAATCAGCAGGCAGCTTGTCTGCAGCTAAGGTGGTTGATTTTAGTTTCTTAAGCAATTTTAAAATTGTCTTGGTAGGGACTTGCTGCAGGGAGAAGGCAGTAGGGGTGTTTTGGTCATTCTGCTGTGTTAGGGTGGTTAGTTGTGTTGGTGAGTTTGCGTTGGTTTGGGCATTGGCGAGGTTTAGTACTGTTTCAGTGAAGAAATTATTGAAATGGGTGGGGACATTGGTTTCATTATTTGGGAGAACAGGGGTAGGGGTGGAGGCTTTTCCTGAGTAGAGTATTCCTGATATGGAAGTCCAAAATTTTGGGGGGTTGTGGGCAAATATTTCTTGAAGTTTTTTATAGTAGTTGGTCTTGTCTGCTTTAATTTGTCTTTTGGCTTTGTTTCTAAGTTCTAAATAGTTTTGCCTTAGGGTCGGGTTTTATTTTTTTGATAAATTGTCCAGCTTTTATCCTTATCTTTCATGGTAGTTTTAGTATCCTTTGTGAGCCATGGGGCATAGTTGCTTTTGATCTTGATGGTTCTGGGGGGGTACATGGAAATTCAAGATATCTAGGAAGGTGGAATTAAAGTATTGCACAGCCTCATCTAGTGGTAGGTGTTTAAGGGGCATCCAATTGCAAGATTTTAGTGATTTGTTAAAATCAGTTGCTATGAAGTTTCTTTTGTTACGTATAACCCTGAGGCTGAGTTGATTGATTTGTTGGTTGGATCTGTTCCTGATTAGATAGGTTGGTTGGTGGTCACTTAGACTGTCTGGGAGAGACCCTGACTGTTGTACAAGAGTGGGGTGGGATGACAGAATCCAGTCTAGGATGGACTGGCGTTTGGTTGTTTTGTCGGTTCTGGTGGGGATCTGTATTATTTGGGTGAACCCGTGGAGGTTGATGTGGTTAGAGGGGTTGTGGTTAGAGCAATTGAGCCAGTCTATGTTAAAGTCTCCTAGTAGTATAGTTTCATGAGGAAGGGAGTTAGAAATACAGTTTAGTAAGTTTTCTGTTGAATTAATGTTATGGTAGGTATGAGCTCAAACAGCAGTTAGAGCCTTCTTGTCAGAGGAAGGATTTATTTTTTTATTTTATTTTATTTTACATTTGTTGACCGGGATAGTCTGACTGGATAAATGTCCATTTTCAGCGGAGGCCCAGGGAGAAAAGCTCCAAAGGTATACATATACAATCATTACAATGTCATATAGAACAGGAGCAATCATAACATAATACAAATATAACACATTTTACAGTCTAGTCAAATTTATGGAAATATACCACATATTATAGTACAGTTAAATTTATATGGTCTAACAATCTTCTAAACTGGCTTAACAAAGATATTTGAGTACCACTTACAGACATAGAATAGGTATACTAGTATGCATAAAGATTTAGTCGGGCTTGGAGCAGGGACATATCCATTGAGACTTGAAATACTCCTTGAGAACTATTTTAAATTGAGATAGGGTGGTATCCAGGGTAATGTTACCAGGAAGGGAATTCCAAATTTTGCCAGCAGAGTTTGCGAACAGAGAGTCACCAGCTGAGTTGTTGGATTTGATGGTTTGCACTAATAGTCTATTAGATGATCAGAGTGATCTGGAGTTGGAGTGGAGATAGATGAGGTTTTTCAGGGTAGGTGTATTATCTGGTTGGTTAAGTGCTTTGTGCACAACTGAATCTGCCTGGGTAGCTCTAGCCATCCGAGATAATTTAGATTTTTAAAATTATGTGTTCTATATGATAGACCAGTTGCAAATCTATCTATGTTATTATAACAGCTTGAGAGTTTAGTAAGATCAGATTTATTTAGGTTGGCAAGTAAAGGGGAAGCATAATAGAGTATAGAGAGTAGATGGGAGTGGGCAATGGAGGTCCTAGCATATGGGATAAGGAATGGCTTTATCCTATAAAGTGAGCCCAGTTTTCTGTTAATGGTTTTGATTGTTTTGTTGATGTGCACATCAAACTTAAGATTGTTGTCTATAATAACTCCTAGCAGTTTTGTATGGGCATCTGGAGAGATAATGGTACAGTTATTAGCCTTAATAGAGAGAGATAATGCCGTGGATCTTTGAGTGGGGGTGAAAAGTAGAAACTTTGTTTTATTAGGATTTAGAATCAGACAGCGAGCGGCAAGCCAGTTCTCTACTAGGTTGAAAGTACTCTGAGTTGTTGACAGCAGCTCTGTTTGCAAGGTGCCAGTGCAGATCAATGCTGAGTTGTCTACATATTGAATGCAGATGGCTTCAGGGATTACATTGTGGAGGTCATTGATAAAATGGAAAACAGAAGTGGTCCCAAGATTGACCCCTGTGGGACACCTAGAGTGTTGGGTAGGAGGTTTGAGCATTTGTTCTGCCATAAGATGGATTGTTGTCTATTGCGCAGGTAGGATTCAAACCATCAGAGAGAGTGATTACCTAGGGACATTGTTGCCAGGGTGTTGATGAGAAGATGGTGGATAACCATGTCAAAAGCCTTGGACAGATCCAAGAAAAGGACTGAAGATAGCTTGTTGTTGTTCCTGTTATAGTTTATTGCATTAGAGAAGGTGAGGAGAGCTGTGGTGGTACTATGATATGGTCTGAAGTCATGCTGGGAGTTAGCCAGTAGGTTGTTTTGGGTTAGAAAGTACAGGAGTTGTTTATGGATGCATTTTCCATTATTTTTGCCAGAGGTGATAAGATGGCTATGGGTCTATAATTGGATAACTCAGTAGAGTTACCACCTTTATGGAGGGGTATGACACCAGCAATAAAGAATCCAAGGAAACTTTATTCATGTGATTGGAGAAATGATCTTGCATTGTGGGGATCACACAGTTACAATCATTCATATATCACAGTTCTTTGAGGGGTGGTCCTTAACTTGATTGGGCACAGTGAGATATTGAACGGGTGTGTTTTTCTGTCCCCAGTCACCACGTAGTATGGGTTTGTAACAGTCACTAATTTGCATGGCAACATTATGTTGCACCTGTGAGAAGGAGGGCTTAGTCCTAATTTGCATGCCCAGTTTCAAGGTAATTAGTTCCCCAATGTAGGTAAAGTAATTTGGGATACCCTGGACAGCCATTCTATTGAGAGCTTAATAAAGAAATCAATCCTCAAATCTAACAAAAGCTAAAATGTAAAATCAAAAAATCAAAACTGCAAACCTACCACCATATTACAATATAATATTGATTTAAATATATCAAATAATCACTTTCACCCTGTGGACTTTATCAGGTCTGTTTTGATGCATTGCTTCCTATATACAAGTATATGCAAAATCAGAGATTGCCTTCTCATTCAGAGATCAGATCTTACTAGTTAGTAGGTACTCCCTGGTAACAACCCATCTAGTGTATATTAAAGGCCTTGAGTATAATACTGTGTCAAATCTTTTTATTATTATTCAGTTCCTCAAGGCCCATACCTGCTTAGAGCTTCTTACTATGCCCGCTTTTACAGGGCTCATAAAACAGAAAAATCATGGAAAAGGCAGTAACAAGCAGTGATTTCAAGGTCAGTGCTTAAAAAAAATGGTGCCTGCTTTTATGGGGCTTATATGAAATACTGGATTAGCCATAAATTACAGATTGTTATGCTGAGCTGTTCCTTACGTATGAGTAGCAGTGTCCACTTTTGGGAGTCTCATGTTTAAGGCCTAGGATCCTCCTTGTGAGGTACTTTTGTGGCCTCTCCAGTTGTTTCAGGTGTCTAATGAGGTACATGCCAAATAGGACATTGTACATGATGACTGGCCTAATGAGGGAAGAGTAGAAGGAGACAATGACATATTTCTTCCTGGATGCAAAACCCTTATTAATGAGATGTGCCACATAGAAGATCTCTGCTTAAATGGGAAAATGGTAATATTTCTATTGGTTCACCTTCCGTTGCGCAAACACACTAAGCAATGAGGTACGGCCATCAGCACTTTGGACAGTACTGAGTGTAACAAATACACTTGCTGCACAGCTTTCCCTTTGGTAGCAGATGTAAGAGCAGTGAACTTATTTTACAGCACAGATGGCACAGGGTTCGAATACAAGTCAATCTAATTTTTTTTACACAGTGTCAGGATGACATTACATAAGTAAATGTGATAATTCCTGCAAATGTGAGAAGCAATGACTATGGTGATGTACTGTATAAAAATAAGCAGCAGTCAAGTGATTTATGTGAACAGTACACATATGGATTCTTTTTGTTATACATTTAGCAGTGTAAATAACTGCTTTAGTAAATGTTTCAAAGTACTGCCTTTACTCTGCTTTAAATCTGTGTTCCTTTGGTGCGTGAGTTTAAACAGCATTGTACTAAGGTAAATGCACTATGCCACAGGACATGAAGAGCCATTCACCATTGCTCATCATTGGTACATGATGCCAAACTCTGCGCAAACATAGAGGACAAAAAGTGAAGGGTTTTATTAGGGATTTATTATTTATGTGAGTGGTGTGTAACTCTATTTTTTGACCATGTTAAAGTTGTGAAGATGGGGTGGATAGGAAAGTGGTGAAATAGGGGGAATCATGGGAAAGAAAAAGGGAAATCAATATAGGAATTTGCAGGAGGGAATTAGGTAAGAACCACAGCTATCCACTTCTTTGACAGTGTAATGTAAACATGAATATAAAATTGGATGAATTTGGACTGTCACCACAACACAGATGGGTGACAGCTACACAATCATGTTGTACAGCCAATTGGACTGAATCAAGTGTGTCAAGAAGGTACATGTGCGAAGTGGAGAGGTATGCATGGAATGAATTTTTTTTTGTGGAAAAGATGCCCATTTTTTTATTTTATTTCAGTAAGAGAGGAATGTCAGGTAAGGGACATAGGTATGTCAGGGTCAGGTAAGCAGGGTAGGTTGGAAAGCAGGTGCAGATAAACAACAGAGACAGTGATGGTAAGGGACACCAAAGCTTGGGTGGACATCAAGACTTGGGATAAGGAGGGACATTGGAGGCACATGCTCATCAAGAATGGGGGCAGTGAAAGTCTAGTCCTCACCCTCAGAACTGTCACCACTGTCCCCTTCCTCAGCTTGCTGTTGTAGTGTTTGACATTTTTGTTTTCTCAGCATTCCAATGAACATTTTCTCCATACAGCTGAGCTATGCACCAGTGGTACCTTTTATGACCTCATGCACTTTGCCTGGCAGCTCCTGGCAGGTGACAAAATCCCCACCTCCACCAATACTCCCAGAGGGTAGAAATGCACTCTCATTTGTTTATACACATGTGGCTTGCATATTTAGTGCAATGAGTGATCACACAACCATTTATGACTATGTTTGCACCAATGCAGTTCAGTCTTCCCTTTGTATTGTGTTTATTCTTCTGTAATCTTGGCTGTACTTTCAGACATGCAGTCTATAGTGTGTTATGTATCCTTGCCCTTTAAATATATGATAAAAGTACATGACAATGAAGCATATTTTTCAGCAACGAAATGAGAATTTGTGAACAAAAATGATAAATGTGTGGGGTTTACTTCCATTTAAAAGCTTGCTAAAGTTACTTCTACACTTTGTAGGTGTATCCTGGGTGACACACCCAATGCAGGTAATATAGCCTGAATTGCCTTTGTGTCTTCCTTCTCTCTCCCTCCCACTAATCACTCACAGTTGCAATCCATTAGCAACTAACAGTGAGGTAGTGCCTACACTATGTTTACACCTGCTACACAATTTTAAAAGTTTGGGATTTAACAGTTTTGCCTTCACACCACATTTGCATTTTATCATGCTCAGAGGCCAGACTCTACACTATAAAAGGTAACCACGTAGCTAGGGAATTTGAAGGTGAGGAGACTTGCGTATTTGGAGAAAACAGAAGACTGCTATTCTTTTTGATTTATCTACAGCAAAGGCTTTTAATCTTGCTAAGTTATGATTGTATTTTTCCAGTACATTCTAGATTTTGTAATATCTTACAAAGCAAATGATATATATATATATATATATATATATATATATATATATATATATATATATATATATATATATATATATATATATATTAATATATACAGCAAAAAGGCTCACTAACTAAACACCCAGCAGTATAAAAGACCAATATTGTGAACTCTGCACCTTAGGTAATGGATAGTCCAAGCCTCATTTAAAAATGAGCTCCAAGTAATTGTATCAGGTTCTGACGAAGTCTCAAAGCTGTAGGAATGAAAGTGCTTGACCTTTTATTTGTAATAAAATTGCATGAAACTCATTTTTTAAATGTGGCTTGGACTATCTGTTACCTAAATAAGGCATAGAGTTCACAATATTGGACTTTTACTACTGGGTGTTTACTTAGTGAGCCTTTTTTGCTGTTTCTAGTTTTTTTTTTTTTGGCTTCAATTCACACTGCAAATTGTATATACATATGCACTAGAAAATGGAAGTTTCGTCTGTATGCACTTCTTATAGTTCAGTGCTGGCATAGGCATTTTTTGCAGGCATTTACATTTCTCAGACAGATTATTAATTTTCATCAGAAGTGTTATTGTTAAAATTATCTTACAATTGTCTATACAGGGTGTTATGCTTCTAAGATGGCCCAGAGACACCTTCAAGGGAGTAGTGGGCACAGTGAGAGGTGCTTGGCAATTATATAAACTTGATTTTTCTGTTATAAATGTGCACACATTGTGAAAATTATGTTGAAAGCATATATAACAATCCAATTATGTGGTATTACTTGGTTTATACAAACCTTCATCTCCTTGTTTTGTGGGTGGGGAAGTCAACTACTATTTGTGTGCTGTCACAACAAAAGTTGTGTTTCAAGAGTTTTCTCTCAAAAATGTGTAGGCGTCCTGTTATTTCAGTGGGAAAAAATATATTACTAAAATGGTATTCCTTCTTTTGGACCAAACATTGGTTTGTGTGTGAGTGTAATGTGGTACAACTACATAACCTTCAATTTTCATAACTGAAATGTTTGTCTCCAGTGCTTATTGTTAAAAAATATGTGTATATAAGCAGGGATTTACTTATGTGAAATGTATGTGTTGTATCCTTCTCTGGTTTATGTTACATAGAATTATGGTACCTAAACATACAAATCCATGTAAATCCCCTTTCAGTGACTCTGAAAATGATGTAATAATGCAATCTTTCAGTTGCCATGGTGTGTTTCTGTTTGAGAAAGGATGTGCAGATATGACTGCCAGAATGCAGATTTGGAACCAGTTAGTGAATGATATCAATGCACTAGGGGTTCACACCAGGACTTATGATCAAGTTTGTCACAGGGCCACTGATACAATTTCATTAGCCAGAAGGAGAGCAGCTGCAGTTACTCATGAACAGATGGTTAAACGAGGGGGGGGGGCTGCCACTGAGCCACTACTGACATCAAATGAAGTGTTCCTGTCCACTATTAGACTTCTAGAGAGCTCAGTGGGATCTGCACACAAACATGTGACTGATGTGTCTAGGAGAATAAATATGTGCCCTGGAAGAGTTTCCATGTAAGCTTACATATGGCAAGTTTTAAGATTTGCTTGTATAGTAAAATGTAGAAAAATTTAATAACACTTCCTGTGGATTTTTTTTCATGAACCTATTGTTAAATTAATAAACTTAATGACACATTTGTTCATTACACATGGGCTGTGGGTAGATGTGTCAGCTGTTACAACTATTCTTAACAGACATATTGGCAAAATTGTGTATTCACTGTCCTCCTGTGTTGCTGCAATTGTGATGTTTAATTTGCATTCTTACCTTGATTCATTTCTTCCAGGACCATCCTCCCTACTAAGTGTGGAGTCACCTACACATGGTAAGCAAAACATTTTTCTTTGACTATAGATGAGTATTTATCAGATATACACATGTGTCTGTATGTGTGAGGTGGGTGTAATCAGGGTATGTACTGCTGTATCATTTGCAATGGTGTGACCGGTGTTAGTTTGTTATCATATAAATTATCAATATTTTACTGTAATATTAATTTTGTTCCTGTGTTTTTTGCTTATTATCACAGGTGACCCTGACAGCAGAAATGTAGGACTCTTACCAGCTGCTGTCAGAGTATCGGTAGACTCTGATGATGATGGCAGACAAACAGGCACAATCAGGGGGGTAGAGGCTGAATTTGACACTGAGGTCAGCATTCAGCCATCCTCTGTATTTCCCTCAGATACAGTCAGTAGGCCTACACATACTTCCACTGAGCACTCCGATATTGGATGGTGGAGGGTGATACACTTGATCAGGGTAGTGTGGTTACTGTGGCTTCAGTGCCAGTTGTGGGTGAGGTGCCATGCAGAAGGGTCCTTAGTGGTGCTTGGAGGAGGCCTGCAGTCCACCCTCCACCTGATGCTGGTATGTCATTATGTGCAACTTGGTGTTTGTTTAGGGCCATTATGGAGGAGCAGGCATGTTCCACTAAGAATTCCGAGGACATGCTTCAGATTGTAGATGTGGTGCAAGCTGATATACATGATTGCCTCCGCTGTGTGGCTGTTTCAATGGATCTGGTGAATGATACAATGGAACAGGCAGTGTCTGTGATGGAGAATCTGCTGGGAGGGAGACAGCATCCATGTGGATATTGGTCAGCATCATCATCAGATGTTAGGTATCGTGGCCATGTCTGACATGCTCCCATGCTGGCACTACTTCCACTACTGCATCAGTGCTTCAGGTGTCAGCACCCAGATGTCATAAGCCATGGGTCATGGTCCTGGGCATACTTGTGAGGAGAGCCTGTCCAGCAGACATCAGTCATGTTTACCTAACAACAACACATCTCTCCATGGGCATGGACATGACAGTGCGACTTCTGTCAGAGCCAGATCTCACTGTCAGGGTCAATGATGATGAATTGTTACTTCTACCATACACGGCTCACACCTGTCTGGCATGCCAGGATGTAGAGTTAGCACAGAGCCTGGATGTGTTCTTGCAGACACTTGCACACAAGTTTCACCTTGAGTGCTCATACAGACTGTGTGGACACACACATAACAGGTACATGGGTCATTTGTGAGGATTGCAGCTCATTCTGTCTTAGTGGCCATTTGATAAGTTATCTAAATTACTGCCTGTATTTCTTACTCACGTGTATGCACTACCTTATGAGTCAGCCTTGGCCTCCTGCACCCTCCACCCCTAACAACACCCTGTGCAAATTATGATAACTGTGCTGTATCCTTGGTTCTATCATTTGGATTCAGGGATACATAAGTCTTTAGTTTAATGTCCAGGGCAAATAGCTGACTGAGTGCTTAGTATATATGTGTTTGTTATGCTCTTTTGCAAATTGTACTTCTTTCTTACAGGTTTTTCTATTGTGTGTATCTTTGATTCATAAGGCCAGTTAGTTGCTAGAGAACACATCTATTGCCATAGGTCACTGCTGTCACATATTGATGTTATTGCTGTAAAATTCACCCACCTCCTACTTAGGTACATTACCAAGTAACAATATGCAAGGGTGGGACAGTGACTAAGATGGCAAGCAGTTAACAGCACAGGAATTGTGTTCTGCTTCCCTCATATATTTCTAACAGGATTACTTTATCATTTTCATCAAAAATCATCTAAAAAAGCTGAATTATTGTACTGTAAACTTTGTGGGTCATTTTGATGAATAAAATAACACATATTTGAAAATGTAGTGTTAAAATTTAAAGTCAAAGATATATTGAATGAATATGAATCATTCCAGGGTATCTTTTCAAGAAAAATCAGTGAAGAAGGACCTGCAATCAATCCTCAGCAGTATTCAAGATTTTTCTTTAAAAATGGATAAATTAAACTCTAATGTTGATAAAATTAAAGAGGACTGTGCAAAACAGAATGAAATAATCAAGGATGTTATTAAACAGAAAGCCCAGATTTCAGCTATGGAAGACTCAGTTACTGGCATAGACAGCAGATTATTGGAAGAAGAACACAATATTGACTTTATTCTTAAACAAAATAATACATGTATGGAGAAAATTGATGACTTGGAAAAAGGGCAAGAAGAAACAACATCCACATCTGTGGAGTCCCTGAACAAATAGAGGATGATAACATGATAAATTCCCTTTCTTCCTGGAACCCTAAGATATTGAATCTTCCTGAAGCCTTATCCTATGGAATAGAAAGAGCTCATAGTTCTCTGGTCACAGTGTCTTCAAGCAAAAAGCCTCCACATGGTAGATCCATCATAGTTAAATTTGTGTCTAGCCAAGAAAGACTTAGTTTTAAAAACAACTTGGTCTGCTTCCCCTTTAAAATTTGATGACTGAGATAAGATTTGACAATGATTACTCCTCACCGGTGGTCTCTAAAAGGAAAGCCTTTATCCCACTGCTAAAATCTCTTATGAAAGCTGAAATTAAAACTCACTTGATCTCTCCTGCAAAACTAGAGTTATTTTTGCCCGAGGGGAAGAAAAGTTTTAACACTTTAGAAGAAGCTGTTCCCTTTGTCTAAAAATAATCTTCTGAACTTCTGCTGAAGGTATGAACTTAAATATATCTCTGAAAAGGCAGGCTGCAATGAATGACTGGATAGTTAAAGAAAATAAAAAAAGCTGAGAGACAAATCATTTGCTTGTTAGTAACTCTAGTTAATTTGCCCAAATTGTTTGTTGTGAATATTTCTTGAATGGGTTTCATCTACAGGTAATATTTTTCTGTTTTCTTCCAATAAAGTAGTTTATAAGTACCAGTTTCCTAGAAACTGTAACTTACTAATATTTTAACAAGAGAGGCTAAGTGCTCATCACAAGCTTGTCTAATCTAATTATTAATGAACAGAAAGAGAAAGTATAACAGTTATAACGTTTCCCCTTTTCTTGTCCTTCTCACCATCATCATCTTTCCTTTTCATTAATAGTATAACAAATACGCATATATAAATAGTATTAGTTTTGGTTTGGGGGTTGTTTTTTGTTAGCAATGGAATGTAGATGTGTAATTTGAAATGCAACTATCCCAATGTCATATTTTAGTTTAATCTAATCATAAAAATCATATTTAATTATACTGTATCAATGGGTTCCAGCTATAGTTTGTTGTATTGCATGCTTTTACATTCAGTTGATCTAATGTACTAATCAAAGCACTTAAAGTTGTCTATCATTCTCACGTTAACTGGCTGAGGGAGAGGAGTAAAGAAACAGAAGAGAAGGAGACAGAAAATGGCTTTTCTAATTAATTGCAGCTTGCTGAATGTGTTCACGAGCCTTCTGAGTTACAAGTTTTTGCCTTTTAGCTCATTTTCCCACCAATTCATCTTTAATGCATTTTTGTTAAGCTTTCCAGCCTAGCACAAGCTTTTGCATCTCACTGTAGCACTCCAACTTCAAAATAAGCATCTTATTAATCAATCAGGAAGTTTGGTCCAAACTCTGACTTCAATGAAGCAAGAAACATGCAGAATACAAAATGGAAAGCTAAAACGTACTCTTCATTCATTTGTTTGTTTTAAATGTAAATCAAAAGTATGGTTTCAGTAAGAAATGTAAGTGCTGCATTAATTATATTAACACCTCGTCAGATCTTTGAAAAGTTTATTTTGCTTTTCATTAATAGTTTTAATGCTTTACTAGGGAAGGAGGAGTGATGACCTTGTAGCACACAGGTTTTTTTTTTAATGTGGGACTAATAGCATTTCCTTATTAATTCTTTGAATTCAGTGTTTAGACATGTATTTATTGCATGATTAATACTATTTATGAGTTTAATTTTCATTAGATGTAACATTAATTTTGTGACTAAATGCACTGAATCTTTTTGCATAAAATTTTTAACATATATTCTGCGAAATTCACCTAGCTAAATCATTTGTCCTTTATTAGATAATATTGCTGCTTTATCTCACAAGCTAGTTCCATCGTTTTGTGTTTCTGGAATATTATTCATGATTACATAAATTACACATGTCAGCAGCTCATCTTATTTGAACATTGTTAGTTAACAAACATGGCTGTAAATAATAGGTTTAAATATGATGGTTTTTAAACTCTAAAAACTCACACACAAGCTAGATTTATTTTTGTTAGTAATAAGGTGGGCTTAGTGATAGTCTGGTATGCAAAATCAAAATATAAATATTCAGTATGTTTTCATAGACACTGAGACAATTTTTGATGTGTTTTAAATATTCACATTTTATTGCTGTATAGAATCTTTCTTATAAGGCATGACTGTCATATTATTTGAACTACACAATGACATGACTTAAAGTTTGCACTTAAGCATAACATATATTTATTTCATATACTCCTTCTTAATTTCAAGAGTGTTTCAATATATTTTTAATAAGATAGTCAACATTTAAATGAATCCCAGACATACTCAGATACAAAATATTATTTATTGAAAAGTAAATGAAATCTTTCCTATTTTGATAGTTCCTTCTGTGTATTTAGCTTGTTGTTTAGAATTTAGTTTGTTTATAGTCATATAACATTTTCACTAATCATCTGAAACAGTTTAGTTAACTTTAGTTTATATACATAAAGTAGTAGCAATACTGAGTTTGTTGGTGATATAGTACTGATAGTAAGAGGCGTGTAAGAAATTTTCAGCAAGCCTGGAATACTTTATTCCATGTTGAAGGTTAAAAATGTTTTAATTTCATAGTTTTCATATTATCTTTATTGTTTTTGTCCATAACAAGTAAAGTAGCTTCTAAACATTTTGCTTTGAAAAATGACAGCTTACAAGTGCCTCTCATTAAATGTTAATGCTTAAATAATCCAATAAAGTGAAGTAGTCTTAATAAGTAGTTAAAACTGTATAATTCTGACATTGTTTTTTACAAGAAACTCACTTGTTGACTGAAGATTTATATAGAATACTGTTAAACTATTCAGTTTTAGTTGGTTCTCAGTTTGCTTCCAAAAGAAGAAGAATTATTATTTTATGGAAAAAAATACTAGGTTTACCAAAATTGTGGACTCCTATTCTGACAAGAATGGTATGCTGAGAGTGGTGGTAGTAGAAAATAATAAAAAATATTGCACCCTTATAAAAATGTATTGACTACATTGGATAGGCACTAAAACAGACATGGAATATTTAAATACAATTACATTGTATTCTAGGGGAGAAATGTTGACAGCTGGTGACTTTACATGCATTCTATCAGACAAAGACACTACAAATGTTAAGCAAATGAAACTAACTTCTGCACTGAAACAAACTATCATTATTCAATGCACTTGACAGATTGATCTAAAAGTAAAAACTTCTCTAAAACATATTCACTATTCTTACAGATTTAGGACACAGACTAATACTGACAAAGTGCTGGTATCCAATACATTATACTGTAAAATAAAAGAGGTACTGATCATTTCATGCTCCTTACCTGACTACAATGCCATAACATTACAATTAACTTTACGTACAAATAGTTTAATTTTTTGTCAAAGAATTCTGGAATATATAACTAAAATAAAAGGCTTCCATAAATGGTTTTCAAGAAAAATAAATCAGTTTATAGCTCTCAATAACAATGGTGTGATTTCTGATATGATACTATGGGATACACTAAAGGTCTATTTATGTAGTAAAGTAAAAAAAACTGGTTGTAATGCCGCTCCCCTGGAGCAGTAATCAAGGAGCCTCAATCTACCCCACTGACACCAGTGAGGGACATTCACCTGGAACAAAGAGATACACATAGTATTTCTAGATGCAGCTCTCTGCACCAAGCACAATTTCCCTTAAGTGTACACAGGGAACACACACAGTCCTTGGGCTGGTATCCTTCTCTCTCTCTCTCTCTGTCTCTCTCTCCAGGCCCCAAATAAGACTCCCCACCGACACAGCTGTAGAGCTGAGTCCTTAGCTGAGTGTTCCAAGGCAAGTCCTCCACTACCCTCTCTGTGAAACAAGTGCTCTGTGTCCCTGCAACAAGTAAATGACACACATACTCTGAGATTTGATTTTAACACACACACACACACACACACACACACACACACACACACACACACACACACACACACAGATTTACTAGCTATGCCCCCCCTACCCAGACTATAAGGTAGATACTGCTACCAGAACACTCCAAAGCCAACTACTCTAAGGCTGTTACAAGGTACCCAATTATACTGAGTGAAATTAATACTAATGCAAATGGTAGTGTTTGACCAATGCAGCAAGGCTTTCAGGAGCAGCCACAGTGTCACCAAATAAATATAAAGTACTCTCAAAGGTTAAAATATTCTTTAAAAGACCAGCCACAATGAAAAGTTTAAATATATTTAATAATTAATAAAAGAACATGAAAATACAAAATATCTATTTAGTTTCAAACACAAGAAATATTACAAATAACATAGATGGAAAGATTCACACAGATACAGAAAAAAACAATACTTAACTAATCTCCCTATATTTTCCTCTCTGATCTAAGGAATTACTGTCCCCTAGTTCTCTTACTAGAGCAAGGAAAGATGAAGTGGGTGAGTAGTCCTTCTTTGTCAGGTTTCACAAACAGATGCCCAGAGACTTCTGTCTCATCTAGTATTAAAACATCATTTCAGTGCTGGATTACAGAATGACATCACATACATTTGGTCACCTGACTTCTAGTTCCCACACTACCCCTTTACCAGAAAGTGAGCCAGAATCTTGCACATGTGTTACCAGATACACAGAGCTTTGCTAAGATGTGTTATACCATCCAGAATCTATAAAACCATTTCAAAAACTTCCATACTTACAGTATAGCAATTAGTTCACCTCTAAGAACAATACAGTAGGATTCCTAGCCCTGGTTTTCACAGACATTTTGTCTCTGGCTACAACCAGGACTGTAAGATACAATATTTATGGCCTAAACCAGGTAATTTATTTTCAGGCTTTTTACAAAGTTAGCTGGACTGAGATTAACATCTTCTCTTCCAGTATCCTCTGTTACACTATATTCATTTTAACAGTTATAATACTGTCTGAGATACCGGTACATTTCTTTTTTGTCCAGCACAACTCATTGTCGGTACATTTTTAACAAAAGCATCTGTATACAATTCAGTTGGATATACAAATGGCATAATTCCTTGCAAAACTCCAGTTAGCTGTGTTGGCATATAGCTTCATGCACACAAGGTACTGCATTATCAAAATCATTCCTTATCAGGACATCTGCAGGGATATCCTCAAATGGGTCTATATTAGAACACCGAACATTCAAAATTTCGAATGTTCTAATATCGACCCATTTTCAGCAAATGCTGAAAATATCGAAGAAACAGAAAACCAAATTTTTTCCTAGGGAAAGAATTTGGTTGTCCATTTCTGTTGTTTTGGTATTTTCAGCGCTGTGGTGGAAAGTTACGGTTCGGGTTCAGGTAAGTGTGCGATTGTGTGGACGTGAGGGTTAGGGCGGGTTAGGTGAGTTAGGGTCAGGGCGTGGGTCAGGTAAGTGTGCGATTGTGTGTACGTTAGGGTTAGGGTGGGGTAGGTGAGTTAGGGTTAGGGCACGGGTGAGGTGACTGTGTGATAATGACGGACCTTAGGGTTAGGGTTTGGATTAAGGTAAGTGGGTAGTTAGTGGTGTATGTATAGTTTAGTGTAGGGTTAGGTATAAGAGTTTAGGTGTATGTGTGTGTATTGCTGTTTGTTTGGTGTGCTTGTGTTGTGTGTATGTGTTTTGGAACAGCCTTCCCTAGGAAAAAATGCACTGTTCTGTATGTTCAATGCTTTAAATTTTCGATTCATAGCGTTTGATATTAGAACACTCAAAATTTTGAATGTTTGGTGTTCTAATATAGACCCCCTCAAACACACCTAATTGCTTGCTTCCTTTTCCACCCTCCCAGTCAAGGTGAACCCTGGCCAAATGCATTTGCAATGGAGGTCTATCCTAAAGGTCTGACTGGAGTGGAATGCCCAAGCAAGTACTGCTCCTCTTTAACCACTGAAGACTTCCCAATGGTATCTCTCTTAGAAGTGGCCTGTTCTCCATCCACTAAGATAGGATATAAATTCAAGTGCTAGTCTGGTACCCCTGTTGTCTCCAGACAACTTACCACTGGCATACTATTTTCCCACTTACTGGCTACCCCACCTTTTGTTCCCCCTTGCTTCCAAGGGCATCTGTATGTTAAGTAGACCCACTGGTTACATTTAAAACATCTAACCCGTGATCCTGACCTTGTACCTGAACTAGTGGCTTCCCCCATCACTGATGGACTCTGTTGGTCTGGTTTAGGCTGCCCACCATGGGTTCCTTTATATTCATGTGGAGTACTAGGTATCTCTTTCTTGCCTTCATGTGCAGTGATGCCCTGCTTGCTAAATAGAGATCCCCTTTTCTCCCCAGCTCATCTGCAGAGTTACACTCCTAGTCTCCCAACAAGATTCTCATGTCCTCAGGCAAAGTGCTAAGGGCTTGTTCCCTCACCAAAAGGTCTGCCAGCCTTTCAAAAGTAGTGACCTGACACCCACTCACCCACCTATGAAAATAAATGCTTAACTCAGCAATATAACCACATACACTTTCATCTGCCTTGTGTCTATGCTCTGGAAACTTTTTTTCTGCAAGCTTCAGGTATTAACTTAAACCATTCCAATAAACATTGTTTAACTTTATCATAGTTTAAACAATCAGTATCAGACAATTTAGAAATAGCAGTTACAGCTTTACCATGGAGTAAGGGGGTCAGGAACCATATCCAGAACCCTTGGTCAGCATTATACTGTTTACATAGTCTTTCATATATATGAATAAAACTATCAAAATTATCACCTTCTGTAAACTGTGGTAGAAATTTACTGACGTTTATTGCTTTTGGGGTTCAGTTATTCCCTTCCCCATTTCCTCCATGACCTTGAAAAAGAGTCAGCATCTCCCTCTCATGTTGGCACTGTTTTTCATTTTCTTTGGCCTCCAAATGCTGCTGTGTCTCTGCTGATTCTTAATGCAAACATACGGCCTCCATTTCAAGTGCTTCTAACTCCAGATGGATTTTTAAGTCCTCCAAGGAAAAGGTGAGCTGTTCTGTTTCTGAGGGTTGCAAATCCCCTTCACCAGACTAGTTGTCTTTCTGGTTGCTGGTTCATGCTACAGCTGCAATTAAGGCTGAAATAATTTCCTCTTTAGGCAGGTTGGCATGCAAAAGTTCTTTGGCTTTGCACACCTTAGCCAACTGGTTCTTTGTCAGCTTGCCATAATTATCTGCAGACATCTTTGCTTGCTTTCCTCAACTAAACTAAACGAACAAAAAATAAATAAAACTGTTGTGAAAATGAGACCTTGTGGCTGCTGAGAGTACACACACACCTTCAATGACAACTGCCTACAGGCTACAGAAGTTCAATTAATATCCACAGCACTGCTCATCAATATGTGATTTCCCTCTTCTGGGCCAGTAATCAAGGAGCCTTAATCCTCACCACTGACACTGGTGAGGGATGTTCACTTGGAACAAAGATACACACAGTATTTCCAGATGCAACTGCCTGCACCAACAATTTCCCTTAGGAGCACACAGGAAATTCACCCAGTCCTTGGGCCAGTTTTCCTCTCCCTCTCTCCAGGCCCCAAATAAGACTCCCCACAGACACAGCTATAGAGTTGAGTCCTCAGCCGAGTGTCCCAAGCAAAGTCCTCCACCACCCTCTCTGTGAAACTAGTACTCTGTGCCCCTGCTCCTAATAACTGACACATACACTCTAAGATTTGATTTACACACACACACACACACACACACATACACACACACACACACATACACACACACACACGTACACCTGGAAAAGGTTGGCACAGATTTACTAGCTATACGACCTCTGCCCAGACTATAAGGTAGATACTGCACCAGAACACTCCAAAGACAACTACTCTAAGGCTATTATAAGGGTACCCAATTATAGTGAGTGAAATTATTACTAATACAAATGGTAGTGTTTGACCAATGCAGCAACACCTTCAGAGGTGGCTACAGTGTCACCAAATAAATGTAAGTAGTCTCAAAGGTTAAAATATTCTCTAAAAGACCAGCCACAATGAAAAGTTTAAATATATTTAATAATTAATAAAAGAACATGAAAATACTAAATACCTATTTACAACAAACACCAGAGTTTCAGCACAGGAAATGTTAGAAATAACACCTATGGAAAGATTTACACTTACAGAAAAGCAACACTTACCTAATCTCCCTGTATTTTCCTGACTGACCAAAAGAATTACTGTTCTCTAGTTCACTTACTAGAGCAAAGCAAGATGAAGTGAGTGAGTGGTCCTTCTTTGTCAGGTTTCACAAACAGATTGCACTTAGACTTCTGTCTCACCTAGTATTAAATCATTATTTCAGTGCTGGATTACAGATTAACATCACATACATCTGGGCACCTGACTTATAATTCCCATACTCGCCCCTTTACTAGAAAATGAGCCAGAATCTTGCACATATGTGTTACTACACACACACACACACACACACACACACACACACATACACACACAGAGCTTTTCTAAGATGCGTTATAGCATCTGGAAGGTATGAAACCATTTCAAAAACTTCCATCCTTCCAGATTAGCAATTAGTTCACCTCTAAGGACAATACAGTAGGATTCCTAGTCCTGGTTTTCACAGACATTTTGTTTCTGGCTGAAATCAGAACTGTAAGGTACAATCTTTATGGCCTAAACCAGGTAATTTAATTTCAGATTATTTTTCAAAGTTAGCTAGACTGAGATTAACCTCTTCTCTTTCAGTATCCTCTGTTACAATATATTAATTTCAACAGTTACAATACAGTCTGACATACAGGTGTATTTCTTTTTTGTCCAGCAGGACTCACTGTTGGCACATTTTTTAACACAAGCAGCTTTACAAATACATTTTCAATATAGGCATCTGTACAAATCAGTTTGATATACAAATTACATATAATTATTTGTGACACTCCAGCTAGCTATGGTGGCACATGTTATACATCCATTGCCCTACTTCTGGTATAGTTGGCACTACCTCATATCATCACAATGGTACATATCCAAAAGGAAAGAATGGGACAAATAATTAAATGTTCTCCAAGTTGAAATCAATAAATTAAAACTAAAACTTAAACCTAATGATAAAATTGCAAACACCAAGCTGAAAAGTCTAAACAAGAAATATACTGATATTTTGCATCATAAAATTTCCATTAATTTAGAAAAAATTAAATTACAGTCATATTTAATAAATCCCAAAAGCTTACATAAAACAGCTATTAGTTCAAAGAACATGAACAACATGGATCATATTAAAGGGATTGTTTATAATGAAAGGAATAAAACTTCTAAAGTAACAGATTCGAAAGATATGTTAAAATGTTTTAGCAAGTATTATGAAAAAAATTAATAAAGCAAAGCTAAATCAGGGCAACTGCAACCTAATGGTTAGCTTTTTAAAGGCAAATATACACCACAAATTATCAAAAGAACAAAAAAATAAGTTAGATAAGTCATTTTCCTTTAGAGAATTCAAAGAACAATTTAAAAATCTTAAGTCTAATAAAGCACAACATTTAGATGGGATTATTCCTGAGCCATATAAACTTTTACCTGATAACATTCTCAAAATTTTATTAAACACTTTCAACGAAGTCAAGAGCATCTCTAACATTCACCCTTCATGGAAATACTCCCTTATTACTCCCATTTTCAAACTTAATACATACTCCAATTCATGTTCTTCCTATAGACCTATATCTCTTTTAAATGTAGATTATAAAATCTTCATGTCTATATTAGCAAAAAGACTAAATCAAATACTTAGCAGTTTAATAAATGAAGACCAGACTGGGTTTATTCTCAACAGGAAAGTTCAAGATAATATAATAAGGCTCTTTTCCTTGATTGATATGGCAAACAAAATTAAGAGTGAATTATCTATAATAAATCTGGATTTGGAAAAAAACTCCTGTTTAGGGTACTCAATGAATTAAATTTTTCCTTTGATTTCATAGAACTAATTAAAAAACTTTATGTCAAGTCTACATCTTTTGTTAAAATAGGTGCATTTATTTCTAGTCCCTTTGATATGCTTCTTCTTTTGGTTTTTTCACAGTTAAGGGTCGCCACAGTGGATCACATGTCCGCTAATGATTGGCAGTGGAGTTTTTATGGTGTCAAGTTGCCAGCCCGGCACCCAACCTTCCACGGAAGGCACACACACACACACACACACACACACACACACACACACACACACACACCCACACACACACACACCCACACACACACACACACCCACACACGCATTCATACCTAGGATCAATTTACAGTGTCCAATCCACTTACAGAATGTCTTTGGGATGTGGGAGGAAACCGGAGCACCTGGAGGAAACCCACGTGACCACAGGGAGGACATGCAGACTCCGCACAGAAGGTAACCCAGCCGAGAATCGAACCGGAGAACCTCTTGCTGTGAGGCGACAATGCTAACTGCTGCACCACCATGGCCACCCTGTCCCTTTGATATGCTAAAAGGTACTAAACAGGGATGCTCTCTATCCCCTCTGCTTTTTGTTCACATTATATAGCCTTTTGCCAACTTTATAAGCTCTAACATAAATATAAAAGGGTTAAAATAAATGAAAAAGTATCACCTAAAATTCAGTTATTTGCTGATGGCATTCTGATTACCTGTGGCAATATTGAATGCTCATTTGATCACGTGATTAGCTCTATGGGTTTCTTTGAAAAGAACTCAGGGCTGAAATCATAATAAAAATAAAACATTGCTAATAAACAAAAAGAAACCTACTAAGTTAAATGCCTATAAAAACTTTAATTGGACAATTCATAGCTAAAATACTTAGGAATTACCACTGAATCCAACTATAAAAAATCTGTTTCAGTTAACTACTAACACTTAATTGACACAATAACCAAATTAATAGATAGTTGGAATAAATTATTCTTCACTTTTGATGATAAGCTTATCTTAATTAAAATGATCATTCTTCCAAAAAATATATATATTTTAGACAATCATTGTGCCTTTCCCCCTCTAAAAGTAGTAAAAAATAAATTATATTCTGCTAAAATTACTGTGGTACCCCAAAAAAGCAAAAATCTCCCTGCAATGGCATGCCAAAAGCTGGGAGGAGGGTGGTATAGGTTTCCCTAGCATTGATCTGTACACTAAATATGTTATTATTAAGGTAATACTCATGACTAGATTCCTCATACATTTCCTGCTGGATAATAAATATATAATTGTATCTTTTATAAACTTTGATAGCAATGTTTTTCTATGGGTTTTAAAATATTATATATTGAATGACAAACATAAATATACTCTTCACCCTCTCATAAACCAAGTTCTCTTAATATTCAAGAGATTTATGAACTCAAACTATTTAACTAAAGATTTACTAATAATACTTTTTCCTGATAGCCTTTACTAATGGATGTTTACTTTCTTTTAATACAAGAAAAGTGTTTGATTTAAAGAATAGTAATTTGATATACTGGCATCAATTTCTGAATCAAAACAAAATACTATCTGAAAGATAGATACAGTCTGGATAATTATAGTTGCCTAGATATACAAATGTAAGAAATTAATTCAAGATAAAATTAAGACACCACTAGGTTTACAAAGCAAAACTATTCCTAAAATTCTAGATTTCCTTTCAAATGATAACAGTAATCCAGCTAAAGATACCTCATATTTATCAATTATTTATAAGATTATTAGTGGTGAATGTGTTACCCTTGACTTGACCTTCTGGAATTATTCAACAATAACATATAAAGAAGAATTTTCAGAGAAAAATAAGAAATTGTTCTTAAATTGGTCAGGAAAATCTATGTCTTCATTATACTGAAGAATATACACTTAGAAAGATTTCTAACACCCCATAAAATTGCTGTCATATATAAAACAGAACAAATAAAATGCTGGAGATGCAATGAAGTCCTAGATGCAGACTGGTTTCATATGATTATAGAATTTAATATAGTTTCCTCCTTCTGGGTGAATTTTAAAAGTTTTTGTCAAGCATTGTGGTTGGATAATTGTAACATTACAGATTCCTTGATTTTATTTAATGCCCCAATTCCAGATGTTAATCCAGTATCATAAATACTTCTTCTTTGGTCCATCCTAGCTACAGCTAGAAAAGCCATAACTAAAAACTGGAAATGAAAAACTACTCTCTTTCTTTTACTAGTGAATTTTTTGCTTAACTAAATCTGTCTATAACAGTGAATTATCTACCATAAAATGAGAACCAGAAATGTAACACACCAATATATTGCCTAGCAGATACTCTATGATTTATAAGAAAAGTTCTAATGGTTTTGTGAATCTATTATTCTTAGTATGGCCTTTGAATATATATTTTTTTCATTTACCTTGTTTTTAATTGTTGGATTATTAATGGTTTGTAAAATCAAATAAAAACTTTTGGGAAAAAAAATATCAAGGGTCTACCATTCATTTGTGTTCTTAGCCATTTATTTTCCTATTCCATGTTCAACACTTACCCTGATAGTCCAGCAGTTACAAGTGTTTTAATTCAGGGCTGACTGTGTGTGATGCTAGCAGTACACAGCCATTACATGGCTAAGTAAAGATTGTGAGCACTGCCTGGCATCTACTGAATGTATGGGCATAGGGTGAAAGCTTTACCCGCTTAGGTGGTTAGCATGTGTGCAATCCATTGCATCTTTGCCAGGGCAAGGGCATATTGTGCATGCCTACATCTAACTACATCCACAGCTCCTGGTGGTTCTCCCTCTGACTCCTCACATGCATGCGGCTGTGGTAATCTTGCCAGTGGTGGTGGAATGTGTGGCCCATCCCCTCGGCGTTCCAGTTCAAGCCATTTTCTCATAATAATATCATGAAGGATAGCACAGACAGTGAAAATTTCAGCACAAGTACTAGGATTGTACTACAGGGATCCCCCTGATGTATCTAGGCAATGAAACTGTGACTTTAGCAGCCAAAACACATGCTCTATGATATTTCTTGTTTGAGTGTGTGCCTTATTATAGCACTATTTTATGGATGTGGGTGCATTTCTGATGAGCATCATCAGCCACAGTTCAAGTGCATACCCTGCATCACCCAGTATATGACTTTGTGGGATATCCCCTCCCTACAAAACATCTGGTAAAGTTTTTTTGTTGTGCCAGGGTTGTTTTGCCAGGGTTGCCAGCACACAGATTCAGGTTTATTCATTTAGTATTACACATGACCTGGCAGTTAATGGCATGGAAGCCCTTTCTGCTTATGAACAGCCTTCCCTGTTCCCAAGTTGGTGTTTGATCTCAGTATACATGTAGTCTATCGCACCCAGGACTTCAGGGAAGTGTACTATAGCATAGAAATCCTGTATAGTTGTAGCTCTGTCCTCAGGTGTTTGGGGAAAATGTATGTAATCACTGGCATGTTGCAGCATAGCATTCAGGACCTGATGGAGGATCCTGGATGCTGATGCCTGTGACACCTCCAGCATATCCCCTGTTGGTCTCTGGAGAGTTCCTGTGGCTAATATTCAAACTGTTACACATACCTTAGTTTCTACAGGTATTGGTTCCCCTTGGTTCATCACTATTATTTGAGGGCAACAGAGGATGCAGAATTCCTGTAGTGTGTCTCTGTCCACCCTGTAGCACTCTACAATTTCCACCTCATGAAGACCATGAAAAGTTAAATGGGGTCTAAACACCCTTCTCCTTCTTGGTTGAGGTCTAGTAACAGCAGCAGCGTAGACTTGGGCCTGTTGCACATACATATGCAGAAGAGCAACAGCAGCCCCTAACATTTGTTCCCTGCAGTGTAGTTTCCATGGCTGTATTCCAATAGGTTTTGGAATTAGAGTCCAAATCCTGCACTGAGAGTACACAATTGCTTAATATCTCGTTGAATAGCTCCTCCATTTTAGATTGGTTAATTAGCATACAATTCAGTTGCTTATGCTTTGATTAGCATGCCACAATGTTCCATGGGTTTGTGCAGCTCTGCACAGCTTGTAGAGCCACTTACTGAATACAAATCTGCATGCTAACATGTGCGCTTCATGCCGTGACGTGCACACAGTTTTAGCGCACAGTGCAGGCTTTATTGAATCTGTACCATGTTTCATTTACAACTGACAGACAAACTGAAGAGAAACATAGAAAAGAGGGAATATCTGTCAGACTGATACAATTAAAATAATGAATTCAGGCAATCCATATGCAGAATGCTGGTTTAAATTGGTTTCTCAATAAACTTCAACATAATTTTTTTTTCCCCATTATAGCCTGATATTTAATTATATAAATTGATCAGAATTTTGCTTAAGCACTTATTATATTTCAATATGCTATACCATATAATAGATATGAGATCAGCCAAACTAATATGATCTTGTTTTACAGCTTGACTATCTGTCTACAAGAATACATTTCAAAGCACTTTAAATGACCCAGAAGACACCAGATGCCCTCATATAGTGAGACACAAGCATTTTACACATCCACAGGAACTTGATTGCTTTTTTCTCTGAATTACATTGATTTGTAGCAGTAACTCAATAGTTCACAGCCTTTTCACAGTTAATTATGAAAAATCAACACAACAAACTATCTAAATTACAAATAGTTCTTAAACTACCAATTTGTAGTTCTTCAGAATTTGGAAGTCCCTCTCTCTCGCTCTTCTTTGTGCCAAGTCTTGTCACTTTATTATATAGCCATCTTATGTCTACCCCCACAATGCAGCAGATCAGCTCTGAAATTTATCACGTTATGAGATTTTCCTTTTTTCTTCAGCAAATATGTTTATATGCCTTACATTGTTCCACTTTTATTGTTATATTGCTACACTTTTTATTTATTGTATTATATCATACTGATGCTGTATCTAGACCAAGATCACAGAGTATTCAGAGTGTGACATCATTATCTGTGCTATGCAGTGACTTCAGCTTACTAACAGAGAACTTCTGTCACAATATGTGGAAGCTCAATTTTGATCAACACATTGCACATGGATATATCCATAAGAGTAAAACACTGTTATCAGTATTTTTACTGACACCACTTTACTGACTCTTTCAGCCATTTGTAAATTGATGGGGACTAACCTAATTAGCAGGCACTGCAAATGAACCTGTGGTATGAATATGCCTTTCTTTCCTTCATTGTCAGATGCCTGCAACCACAAACTGTAGTTCTATTTTATTTAATCACTACAGAACTTCATCCATCTGTCACAATAAAACCTCCAGACCCTACTTCCACAACATACTCGCAGAGTTTGAGAATAGTCAGCTTTCCTCTGTCACGACTAACTGAAACTTGTAATTTCAAGTTCCCTACCAAAGAAAAATACAGTTGTCATTTCAGACTAGTAAAAATAAAATACAGGTGCATGCATGTTTATTATTGTGCTTGCAGTTTACAGTTACAAAAATAAAAAGATTTCACTGGCCAAAATTAGCGTATTTATCAGTTAGCGTTGTTACCTCACAGCAAGAGGTTCTCCAGTTCGATTCTCGTCTGGATCGCCTTCTGTGTGAAGTCTGCATGTCCCCCCAGCGGTCAAGTGATGCTAAAGACATGCAGGTAGGTACGAGCGTGAATGGGCATGTCTTCATTGAAGGTTGGGCGTCAGGCTGGCAACTCGGCACTGTAAAAATCCACTGCCAATCATTAGCGGACCAGAGTTCCGCTGTGGCAACCCCCAACCGGGAAAAGCCGAAAGAAGACCAGTTTGTTTGTATAGTATTGCAGCATGGCTTATTCCTATTTTTCATACAGAAATTTTTCTAAAGTACAGTTGTGGCCCACTTACCACAATTGTGGGTGTTTCAGTAGATCAATGTTGCTGTACTGATTCTTGGGTCTTCCTGCCATGCAGAAGCCTGTGACTATCCCAATTTCTGGAGTCTTTCCATCATAGCTAGCCAACAGAATTCTGAAGATTGATGTCTGGACAGCAGGGTAGAAGAAAGGCATCTGTCTGCACCATCTTTAGGGCTTACTAATCAGTGAACAAGCAGTTCATTTCCTGAGGACAGTACAACCTCCCAGTTCTTGAGTCTGAGTGAGAAGGAGATGATGGATATAAGAAGACTATCTACAGTGAATTCCTATATCCCTTGCAACCTGCAATATGGAGAAAAGTGGTCAGCAGAAAGAGGAATTGGAGGATGGGAGAATGTACTGCAACACTGATCTACTTGAACATCTGCAGTTATGGTAAGTGGGACACAACTGTACTAAGTGGGACATGGCTGTACGATGTTCTTCCTACTCGATGTGCTGTAGTACTGAGTCTTAGGACTCCCATAGTCAACAGTTGGGTAGTAGGTCATCTGTATGACCCTAAGAAATAAGGCTTTTAAGGCTTTGCATGATGGCAGTAGCAAAACCTGCTCCAGCACTGGAGACATTGGCCTAGACTACCATGTTTTGTAAAGGTGTGCACCGAGTTCCATATGGATGCCTCTATAACGGCATGGATGGGAATTTCATTATGAAAAGCAGTACTTGGTACCCTGTGCCTTGTTGAGTGGGTTTTAATATGACCAATTTATGTTTTCCATGGTGGTAGTAAGAGAACTTAATGCAGCTGGCTATTCCATTTGAAATGGTTTGTTGGAGACAGGCCTGTCCTGATTATCGTCTGCAAAGCCACCAGTAATTGCTCTGCTCTAATAGGATTTTTTTTTTGTCCTGCCTAGATAGTACCTGATTTGCCTGTGTGCATCTAGGGAATGAAGGACTTGCTCTGCCCTGTTCTGTAGATTTGGGAATAAGGTTGGCAAGTAGATAACCTGGTTTAGGCTAAGTTCTGATACCACCTTAGGCATAAAGGAAGGGTTTGTTTCAAGGGTTACTCTATCCCTGTGAAAGACAGTGAAAGGCTCTTTACACATTAGGGCTTGTAGCTCTGAGACTCCTTGATGATGTGATAGCTATAATGAAAAGTGGTCTTCCAAGTGAGCATCTTTAAAGAACATTGGCAGTTGGTTCAAAAGGAAGAGAGGTGAGTTGTTGCACCACATCATTTGATTCCCTGGCAGGAATAAGGTCCCTTCTGGTTGTCTCATGTGAATTACCCCTTTTAGGAAACTTTTCATGTGGGGGTGCAAGAAGATAGGTAGGGGATGGTGCAGGCAATCTGAGATGGAAGATGCATGCACCTTAAAACTGGAGTAGGAAAGCCTGTAAGATATTCAAGACTGAGTTGATGTCTGCCTGAAAAGGGTTGATGTTTTCACTGTGACATCAGATAGAAAATCTCTTCCATTTTGCCAGGTATGATGTTTTGCTATTGGGTTTCCTTGTCTCCTTTAGAATGGAGAGTGCATACTTGGTACAGATGACATTCCTTACTGTCAAAACCCAATCCTTCAGGATGTTAACCTGAGTGTGGCTAGATGAGGATGGAATACAGATACTTTGGCTTGACTAAGGAGATCTATTTTCTACTGTAAGGTGTGGAATCTCACAACACTGAGGGTCAACATAAGGGAGAACCAGTGTTGCATCAGACAAAAGGGGTCCACTAGAATCATGCTGGGTCTGTCCTCCTAGACTTTTATCAGTACACTGGGAATCACAGGCAAGGGTGGGAATGCATACAGGAATGCATACAGGAATGAGTTAGTCCATCTGAAAGAGAAAGCGTCTGTTTTCCAAGCCCTGTCTGTTGAGTTCTAGAGCAAAACGTTTGTAGTTGTCTGTTCTGGTGAGAGGCAAACAGGTATATTGAGGGGACCCCCACTGTACAGCTAGGCCCAGGAACACCTAATTTTTCAGCATCCATTTATTGTGGTCTAGAAGATCTCTGCTTAGAGAATCTGTCAGGGTATTGTTCTGACCCAGAATATAAGATGCTATGAGAGTCCATCTTACTTCTTGAGCCAGCATCCAAATCTTTCTCAGGAGACTGTACTAAAGGTAGGACAGTGTACCCCCTTGCATGTTTATGTGCCACATCACTTTGGTATTGTCTGTCCAAAAATGCAAGTCTCTGGGCTTGAATTCTGCTAAAAAACCTTTATGGCCAGGTAAACTGCTAGTAGCACATTTTGGTTCATATGGCACTTTTCTCTGCTGTGGTGCCCTGATGCCTTACACTTTCAAGGAACCTACATGAGCCCCTCAAGATATATCTAAATTGTCTGTGGTTATGGTACTGTGTGCTTCTGGTAAAGTGAAATCTGCCCCTGGGTTTTGGATTATGGTGTTCTTCCACCATATCAGCTCCTTCAGGCATGGAAGGTGAGGCAATAGGGTATCCGGGATTGAGAATGATGTTCCATCACATATTTGGGAACTATTGAGGTTTTCTGAACAGTAACTCTGCAAATGGAATCTTTAGAATTTAGGATGCCATGTAATCCAGAATCCTCAGTAATTCCATTGCTGGGATGTATTATTTTGGTAAGAGTCTGATCAGAATGTTTATCAGGAAAGATGCCTTGTGCTGGGGAAAGCAAGGCTTTTGGTTTGGCTGAATCTATGAAAGTTCCCAGAAAGAGGATCCTTCTTTGAGGAAGAATGTGTTACTTTTGAAGATTTAAGGTGATACCTGCCTTCTGAAAGCAGTCTACTGTGATCTACATGGTGTCTAGGGTGTCTGCTATGGATTTTCTCTGAATGAATCAGTTGTCTAAGTAGGGGTAAATATGAACTGCCACAGTTCTGCAATGTGCTAGCACAGAAGCTAAGCATTTTGTGAAAACTCTGGGAGCAGTGCATAGCCCAAATGATAAACATAGAACTGGAGAGAGCCTTCTGCTACAAATCTTTTCTGTGACTGTCTGTTATGTGGACATAGAGGTATGCATCTTTTAGGTCTAGAGTGGCCACAAAGGCATCTTGGAAGAGCATGGAAAGCAATTTTTGTAAAGTAAAACACAGTAGGTAGATACAAATGCTGTAACAACAAAGAAAAGAAGCTCTCTGCAGCCACTCGCAAAGTCCAAATACACGCTGATAACTTAATGTATAAAAGTTTATTAAAAACAAACGTTTTCGTCGCCCCACTCGAGCAACTTCATCAGAAAATTAAACATTACAAGGTGTAGTGATATTTAAAAAGTCCGCTTAAAAGTAACATGGTTATTCTTACCAATCAGCTTATTTCTTTAATGAAAGAAAAAGTTTTTTTTCTAAATAATTAAATGGGATTAAAATGGATGAATTTAAAGGAACACAGGTTAAAATATCAAAACATTCAATCAATAACCAAGTGAGAACCAAAATTAAAATAGAATAATGTATGCGTGCAGTATGCTAGAAACAAGTACTGTCTATAACATTTTACTGTTAACTCTTTGTTGACATTAGGTAGTAGTGTGCAAGACGAACCAACATATATGAAGTTATATGTATACAGAATGAGTATGTAACCATATAAAAAATTTTACAACACACTAGAATAATTAGTCTGATGTTACCTTATACTTATGCCGTTTCTAAACTGATTTCATTGCCTCAAATAGCTCTTTAGTTTTAAAAAGCAAGCTATATTGCAGTTGTCATTGAGACCTGGATTGAAAAAAAGCATTTAATAACAACTGCCACTCAAGTTCACGGCATTCTAGTATTAATGAAGTAGGTCCCCCTCTAATGTCATTTGCAAGTTGGTCAATTGCTAAAAATTGAAAAGAATGACCCACTTTGATGTGTTTCTCTAAGGCATTATCACTTGAACTTGAGTGGCAGTTGTCATTAAATGCTTTTTTCCATCCAGGTCTCAACCTCACACACCCCCTACTTTATTATTCTCACTCTGAGATCACACTACAGTGGGGAAAATTGAATTTTCCCATGCCCGCACTGTAGTCCGATCTACGAAACAGGCACACATACACGGAAGCGCTTGTCGATGTTAAGCGCTTTCGTGTATGTGTGTTCAGTGTTTTGTGATTCGGACATATGCTAGTCGAGCATGTGTCCGGATCCCATATATATATATATATATATATATATATATATATATATATATATATAAAATATAGCACATATATTAACATATATATATATATATATATATATATATATATATATATATATATATATAATACATTAATGCCTAATATGTGTGTTAATGTGTAATTAATGCCCACCTGTGGTATGGGGCCTCTACAGCCCAGAAAGGGCATTAATTACACATTAACACACACCCTGGAGGGCATTATTGCACTTAGACAATGGGTTCTCTGTAAAATTGTTGTGTTTTACTTGATTATTAATTTTTTTAAGTACTATATTATTTATATATATATATATATATATATATATATATATATATATGTATATATATATATATATATATATATATATATATATATATATATATATATAAAATTTATATATATATAATAATTTATATATATATAATGTAAAATAGTTCCTCTGCCTACTGTTTCCAACTTGCTGTAGTATATGGTAATGGTGTTAGAGGAAGCATTTTACATTATATATATATATATATATATATATATATATATATAGTACTTAAAAAAAATAAGCAAGTGAAACACAACACTTTCACATACAGCCCATTCCCCTTTCCCACACACACACACACACACACACACACACACACACACACACACACAGTCTCCAGCTGCTTTCATAATTCACTCTCACTTTCTCTCTCACTCTCTCCACCCATCTCTATCTCTCTCACACAAACACACACATACACACACACACAGTCTCACTGCTTTTATGCACCCATCACACACACAAACACACACACACACACATACACACACACACACACACGATCGCTCTCTTACTTACACACATGCTTGCACTCACATACATGCTGCATTTTCTTTTTTTTACTCTTTTTATTTTACAGTCACTAAACAGAAAAAGGGTTGCTTAGCAAGTGTAAAATAGTGGCTTGCTCAGTCTCACTGACTTGCATGCATACACTCCTACACAGACACGTACGTACCCTTTTGTCTTCTTTTTCATATTTTACACTTGTTAAACAGCTAAAACGCTGCTTAATGTGTGTAAAATAATGGTGACCATTACATTTCCTCAGTCCAAGCTCTGCTGCAGCTTGATAAGCAGCCATGAAGCGGTGGACTCATTCTTCTCAGCGGGCATTACTTGTACGTTAATACCCTGTTAATAGAAGAGGGTGTGGGGGGGTGAGGTGCTCTGTTTGACATGTATGGGAAGTCTATTCCATAGCATGGGCAGTCTCTGGGTTATGAACCTGTCCCTCCAGCATGTTCTGTTGATTGTGGTAATAAGGTTGAGGTCTCTGGAGCGTGTGGTGCGGAGGGAATGGGATTTCTTTACATGTAGCATTTCTAACAGAGCTGGGTCAGACATGACTTTGTAAGTCAAGCAGAGAGCGTCTCTAAGTAGGTGATATGAGACAGACAATAGTTAGTGTTTTTTGAGTCTGTCCATATAGGACAAGTGTTTAAGGCCTAGGATCCTCTTTGTAAGGTACGTTTGTGGCCTTTCCAGTTGTTGCAGTTGTTTAGTGAGGTACATGCCAAGTAGGGCATTGTACTCGATAATTGGCCTAATGAGGGAAGAGTAGAGGGAGACAGTGACCTCTTTCTCCCTGGATCCAAATCCCTTAGTAATGAGATGTGCCACATAGAAGGGTATTCTGACCACAGTGGCAATGTGGTAGTCAAAAGAGAGGTTGCTGTCAACCTGTGTCCCCAGATCTCTTATAATGCCTTCTGTGTTCAGTGGACTACCATCAATGTGGTAATTCATGGGAACTGGGTTTTTCCCAAAGGGGATGATGACAATTTTTTTAGCATTGAGCTTAAGGCCATGGTTCTGACACCAGTCAGTCTCAGTGAGGCCTTTCTGTAGGATTTCAGTATCACATTGGGAGTTGATAATAGCTTCCAACTTGAAATCATCTGTGAAGTTTGTCAGCCAGAGTCCCTTCATGTTGGCCTGGACTTCAGAGAAGTAGATATCAAACAGGAGAGGACCCAGGACCGCACCCTGTGGGACTCCACTCGTGACTGGTTGGCAGTCTGACTTGGAGTCAGCTACTTTCACACTGTGGGTTCTATCTGTGAGCCAGTTTGTAACACACCTAGTGATATAGGGGTTGATGCCTAACTTAGTGAGTTTTTTTATGTTTCCTGAGTGGGGAATGGTATCAAAGGCCTTGGCCAGATCAAGGTAGGCTGTATGAACCACCTTGCCTTTATCCATGGAATAAAGTTCTTTTGCTGTTCAAGTATAAACATTTTTTATTGATTTTTGCTTTTTTGGTTGATGGTTGGCTTCGATAGTCGTGGAGTACCTGCACCTTGATATTGACAAAAGAGAGGTTGCTGTCAACCTGTGTCCCCAGATCTCTTATAATGCCTTCTGTGTTCAGTGGACTACCATCAATGTGGTAATTCATGGGAACTGGGTTTTTCCCAAAGGGGATGATGACAATTTTTTAGGAATTGAGCTTAAGGCCATGGTTCTGACACCAGTCAGTCGCAGTGAGGCCTTTCTGTAGGATTTCAGTATCACTTTGGGAGTTGATAATAGCTTCCAACTTGAAATCATCTGTGAAGTTTGTCAGCCAGAGTCCCTTCATGTTGGCCTGGACTTCAGAGAAGTAGATATCAAACAGGAGAGGACCCAGGACCACACCCTGTGGGACTCCACTCGTGACTGGTCGGCAGTCTGACTTGGAGTCAGCTAATTTCACACTGTGGGTTCTATCTGTGAGCCAGTTTGCAACACACCTAGTGATATAGGGGTTGATGCCTAACTTTTTGAGTTTTTTTATGTTTCCTGAGTGGGGAATGGTATCAAAGGCCTTGGCCAGATCAAGGTAGGCTGTATGAACCACCTTGCCTTCATCCACAGCTCTGGTGACTGACTCAAAGAAGTAGACCAAGTTGAACAGGCATGATCTGCCCTTGTTTATTAGGTCTATGATGATGCGTTGAACATTATAGCTTTATCTACAACAGATACCTCACCTTCTAATATTTCGTCAAGCTTGCAGAATTGAAAAGGTTGCAATTTTTTGATATATCTACTGACAGATTAATGGAGTGTTAAAACCAGGATTACTTGACCCCTTTTATGTCTAGATGCTAAATAGCTACCCAGTGTTCAAAGGGGATGAGCTTGTTTTAATTATCTTATAGTTTTATTTCGACTTCTTAGATGCTTGAGTCTATTAGATGTAGACCAGGCTGGGGGAAGCACCATAAGTGAAGATTAACAGGGCAGGGCAAATGATCAGACTGAATGAGGGGTAAAGTGTGTATGTATTTATACCTATCTACATGTCTTTATAACGAATAGTCACTGCTGTGTTTGATCAAAACGCAAAACATAGAACAATCTCATCATTATTCGCAATGAAAATCAATTAAAAAAAGCTATGTTGAATGTAAACCATGACTAATATATAACATTACTATATAACATAGCCATTTCCTTGTGTTTATCCAGTACTGTAGTCCTAGCTATTTTGAATGTTATTTAGCAAAGTGTTTATTATCTATTGCTGTGTTTGTTCTATGTTTTGTGTTTTGATCAAAATGCATTCACTCGAGGTACTCCTTAAAATGGAGAACATCGACATCTGTGCAGTGACAGAGACCTGGTTCGAGGCTCCAGAGCACACCCCTGCAGTACCAGGCTATAATTCAAACCACACCTTTCAGCCACCTAACCTGGACCGAAGCACTAAAGGTGGAGGCGTGTCCATATTCAATAAGAATATCCACACCTCCAGGCTAGTTGCTCAGCATAATGCATCCGAGATTATCCAAGTGCAACTAACTCTTGGCAAGACCACAATCTAAATTGTAACTTGCTACAGATCTCCCACCATGCCCCAGGATTCCCACTCCTCATTTCTTGATACACTGGAAAATATTAGGGTACAACCTAACACCCTCATAGTGGGCGATTACAACTACCCCACCATTAACTGGGAAAACTACTCATGTACCAACTCTTTTGCTCAACGTTTTCTGGAATTCATAAATTCCAATGCCTTGGATCAACTTATCCACACCCCCACTAGGGGTAGCAATATCCTAGACCTGGTCATTACCAACATGGGTGACCAGTGTTCCACACCAGCGGTCACCTTAGACATCCACATCCCGCCCCACCCCCCATTTGGGAAACCACAATAAAAAAATTTCTCCAAAGCCAACTTCACGCTTCTTAAGACAGAAGTGGCAAATTTCACGACACCCATGCAGACGGACAATAGATATACGACTGCTGAATCCTACACAGATGCACTTTATAAGCACTTACATGAGTGCATGGATCGTGCTATCCCTAACAGAACCAAGATGCTATCCTCAAAAAAAAGGAAGCCAATCTGGTGCTCCCCTGCCATAAACAAACTCTACAACAGGAGAAAGAAACTGTTGCAAAAAAGATTAAAATCCCATGATTGGAGGAACTCCCTGGTCAGCCTCAGTAAGAATCTGAGATCCCTCATAAAATCCTCCAAAGCTAGTTATGAAAACAAAATTGCCACTGATTCTAAAGACAACCACAAAGCATTCTATAGCTATGTAAAGAATCTCAATGGCAACACTCACACCTGCTCTGAGTTACAGCACAATGGCACTAAATATACAGAACCAACTGATATTGCCAACATCCTGGCAGATAGGTTCAGTGCTAATGTTACCCCTCTTTCACCCCCTAAAGGGCCCATCTCTATACTGGAAGAATGCAAAGTTCCTGTAATCATGGCTGCACAGGTAAAACCACACTCTCCAAAGCCAAGAACACAGCATCCATGGGACCTGACAACATCCCAGGCTGCGTTCTACATGAACCACAGAATGAACTGGCACCCTACCTAAGCACCATGTTCAATCATAGCCTCACTTCAGGCTTTGTGCCCACTGAATGGCACACAGCAATGGTTATCCCAGTCCACAAAGGGGGAGCCACCACAGACCCTGGAAACTACTGCCCCATTAGCCTAATGAGCCTGTTCTGCAAGGCCATGGAACGTATCATCATGGAACTTATAAACAAAGACATTGGTAATCTCCAGACTCTGGACCCCACCCAGTTTGGGTTTGTAAACGGCAGATCATGTCTCCTAAACCTGATAGACTTCTTTGAAGCAGTCACCAAGGCCGTAGACCAGGCTAAGGTGGTTCACACAGCCAATCTAGATCTCACCAAGGCTTTTGACACCATCCCCCACTCTGGAATTATAGATAAACTCACTAAACTAGGTATAAATCACTACGTCACAAAATGGGTTGCCAACTGGCTCACTGACAGAACCCACACTGTGAAAGTAGCAGACTCCAAATCTGACTTCAGACCAGTGACAAGTGGAGTACCACAGGGTTCAGTCCTTGGTCCTCTCCTGTTTGATATCTACTTTTCTGAAGTACAGGCTAACACAGAAGCTCTTTGGCTAATGAAGTTCGCAGATGACTGCAAACTAGAAGCCATAAGTGAAACTCCTAACGATGTGGACATCCTACAAAAGGGCCTCACTGAGACAGATGCCTAGTGTCAAAGCCATGGCCTCAAGCTCAATACCAAAAAGTGCATTGTCATCCCCTTTGGTAAAAATTCTGTACCCATGAGCTATCACATAGGTGGTAGTCTACTTAACACCAAAAGTGTGATAAGAGACCTTGGGACACAGGTGGACAGTAGTCTCTCCTTTGATAATCACATCACCACAGTAGTCAGAAAATCCTTCTTTGTGACACACCTCATCACAAAAGGTTTCTCATTCAGGAAAAAAGTGGTCATTGTTCCCCTCTACTCATCACTCATTAGACCCATTATAGAGTACAACACCCCTTTTGGTATGTACCTCACAAGACATCTACAACAACTGGAAAGGCCACAGAAATACCTGGCAAAGAGGATTACCACCCTCAAACAGATGCCCTACGCAGACCATCTAAAAAAACTCCAGCTTTATTCCATCGCACATCGCCTACTCAGAGGCGATCTCTGCCTAACATACAAAGCTATGTCAAACCCAGAGCTGTTGGACATGTTCCACTTAAAGAAATCGCAATCCCTCCAAGCTACATGCTCTAGGGACCTAAACCTTGTCACCACAATAAACAGAACATGCTGGAGGGATAGATTCCTGTCCCAGAGACTTCCCATACTCTGGAACAAACTACCTATCTATATCAGGCAAAGCTCCTCATTAGCACTCTTCAAGAAAAATCTTGATGATTGGATGGAAAATAGGAAATTCACCCTGGGGATCATGTCTGGGGCTCTGCTCAACAGAGGCACAGGAAAATAATTTTCTTGGGTGGCGAAAGCCAGGGTACCTTTCTGGCTAGGCTTACATAGCCTAGTACCTACCTATGAACCTATGAATAACTTCCTCATGTTAAACATTCTGTAACATTCAACTGTACCACAGTTACATCTTGTTTATCTTTCTACTTGTATTTTATGTGAGAAATATTCAATAAAACTTTATTTGAAAAAAAAAGGTATTTGAAATTCACAAAGATACATCCATCCCTTTTACACCTCACTACAGGCTGAGGTACAGGAAAATTTAGCTGACATTCTTCTGGGTATCTCTAGTTCTGCCTTCTCAAGTGGCAGGTCTAGGAGGGTCGCTTCACCACCAAAATAGCATGCACTTAAGCAGACTCAAACCCTGTACCTATTTCATAATGCTGCTGGAGGACCCTTGGGAATTTACTAAAATAGTCAGTGACAAGTCCTTGAGGGCTATCCTACCACCACTCTCAAGTAATTGCATAATACTGGAATAGCAGGTGGCAGGCCTAAGACACTCATCATCCCCAGCCAAGCACATACTTCTGGTGGCTTTAAATACAGTAGCAATTTCATAAAAAATTTCAACTGAAGTTTGGACATTCACTCTCTCCCATAATCTTCCTCATTTCAGGGTCTCCCCCACAGTTGTGTCCTAAGTCTGATTTCATTCACACTATTTATACATTTTCCCCACATATCTTAACCATGTAAAACATGGATCTTTGAGCTGATGATCTCTTCATACTCTATGGGTTGGAAGAGGTAAACTGACTGATTCCAATCCCTCCTTCAAGAGAACTTCTCCAGTGCACGCAAGTGGATCTGCAAATGCAAGCTATCAACACTGCCAAGGTCATTATGATACTGCGTTGCCTTCCAGGGGCTATCTAACAACCATTCATTTAACACATCAGGTCACGCAGGTACCTCTCTTACCCATGTCTACTCATACTGATATCAAGACATTGAATTGGACCACACATTAACTTTCAACATTCACACAAATATCATTCACAAGGTACTGAAACAATTAAAACGTTCCTACCACGTATCTGGTCTACTAGCTCAGGAAGCCATGTATTCTTTAGCTTAACATGTCAAAACTTAAATTATGCTGTTTCACACACTACTATAGGTCAATCTTCAGAAAACAACAAAATGCAAAATTTGAAAAACCCAAAACTATCCCAAACGAATAAGTGGCAAATAGTAAACTTGATAAACAAAGTACATCAAGACTTGACATAACAAAGACCAGCAGTAGGAGTTAGCATAAAAATGTTTAATCTTCACTCTCGTCTAAAAGACTTCATCAGAACAATATTGTGCTGCTGGTGTTTGTTATTTCAAGTCTTGGTGGATTTTGTTTGCCAAAATGCAAAATACATTGAACTCCATTTCCTGCTTCATAAACCTCTCAGACTCACAAAGCTGCAATGGCTACCTCATTACAGACAGTTGCACACCCCATTTAATTTAATAACTACTTTTCTCTTCTCTGTCACAATTACAAAGTTTTTTTTCTTAAATGTTGCCCTCCTCTACATCGACCAAACACTGTGAGCAATTTCTAATGACTTTTCAATAAAACTACATTACTGTTATCTTAAATTGTCCGTGTTTCTCGCAATCCACAATCAAAATAGTTCCATAAACTCACCTCAGCCATCTTGAACTCCCTCTCAAGTGACATACAAAACTGCCCTACTTAGCTTTATAGTGTCTCTAAAATCTCACTCATCTCTATCCAATGCAAATTATTATGACCACACACCTTAAAATACCAGCACCCTTTACTAGATGCTGCACGCAATTCAACAGTTGCTTATTTATCCCTCATTCCTCACACCAAACATACATACAAAACAAATTTGTAAATAGTGTTATTCCTACACTGCAGCTCATACATTCTGTACAAATGTGAATACCTGTAAATGTAAACAAGTACTTAGAAAGCTTATATATAGACACATATATTATGTATGTGTTTATATATCTTATTTCTTTTTAAAATTTAAAACATATGAAATAAAAAGGCACTTGACCAGTCCAGCTACCCAGTAAACAAAGGATAGATGAATTGGTGAACAAAATCAGTCTGTAAAACAGAAAATCATCCAGAAAAATGTAGAAACTTACAGACCTTCAAGCATTAGTATCTAATGGTTTCAGACACCATGCATTGGAGTCATTCTAGTGCAACTCTGTAAGTAAACAGATGAAGTGCTCAAAAGGGTGGAAATAGCTCTCGTGTGTCTTAAGGTACATATTTACACTGCCACAGGGAAATTCTGAACAGGATCTTCAGTAAGCCAAACAAAAGGCCCGGTGATTCAAAAGATCCACATGACCATTTAGCTACCATTGTTCCTATTAAATATTAAGGTGAAGGAAAGAATGGTGACATCAACATGGGACAATGGAAAGGTTGCTATGCAAACAGAACTATTTGACCCTAGGTGTGTTAGAGTTTATGTGGAGTGGGTCTAAGACTTCCCATAAAGGAAAGTCTTAGGCCCCCTGTTGTTCTCAACATTTATTAAAGACCTCAAAGAATAATATCCTGCTCTGTACTTAGCATTATACGCTGATGATATGCTGCTCCTGCAATCTCAAATCTCCTACTAGTCTGCAAATCAAATGCAACAATTATTCTTTCACCTCTGCTCCTGGGCAGAAAATATCAGGCTTCACATAAACTACAAAAAGACCAACATGATGCTTTTCTTATCCCCCCCCCCACAAAATTGGTGAACCACCTCAATTCTAATTAGATGATGACCACAATACTACTAGTCCATGGTTTCAAAATATAAATATATAGGTTTAACTCTTGAGCCTGCCCTCACCTCCAGCACTCACACTGACAATATATTTAATAAAGTAATGACACAGCTAAAAGTATGCCATAGAATTTCACACTTTCTCTCACCAATGCCTGTATTTCCATTTGTAAAAATGTTCTCCTATCAAAGCTAGATGATGGGCTTCCATTTCTAGCATCTCAATCCATGTACTATAGATATAGGCTTCCGACTGCTGAAAACAAAATTTGCAGATTTGCATTTGTTGAAGAACCTTGTGCCCATCACTGCAGCCTTCTAATTAAAATCAATTGGTTATTGCAAACTGAAAGAGATATGTCTCTATTAGGCACACTTGCATACAAAGTTTTAAATGAAGGCTATTGTCCGCCATTACAGAAGAAACTTCTGATAACAGAGCAAACTTATGCCCTAAGCAAACAAACAAGATAATACGATTTTACTGAGTAGATCTACTTTTAAAAGTTATTGGAGAAGGAACATTTTGTAGACTTGGACCTGTCTTATGGAACGACCTTGTCCAAAGGGAGGAAAAAAAATGGGATACCCTCCAAGGATCAAAATATCTTGGGCAGGTCATCTGCAAGGTAAAATAACTTATAAATGATTCAGGAATAATGGTTAATATGATTACTTCACTCAACAGAGCCCAAATGAAATAGTTTGCAAATGTTCATGTACCCAGTCCTTAACCACACAAATCAAACTCTTAAGTCAAACAATATATTTTATATGTACACACACACACACACACACACACACACACACACACACACACACACATATATATATATATATATATATATAAATAGATAATAGTCATAATAGGCTCCAGGGCTATTAGCCTAGTGCACACCTATGAACCTATGAACCTATGATGTAGGACAAATAGAAGCTGTGATATTTTAATTATTTCCTTGGGCAGACATCAGATATGATGTCACAGAGGAGTTCTACATAGGTAAATGATATGGGGGAAGGAAGATGGAATTATGCCTGCCATATCCTTCCTAGGTAAAACAGCCAGGAGTGCAAAGGCAACTTTAGAAAGTTTACGTAAATACATTTTAGTATATCTCAGAACAGTTTCCAACTTTGTTGTGATGTTACAGAAGTCATTGTTAAATACAGGCAATAGATACAATATTACAAGGTGTTGCTTATGCATTAACTAGCAATACAGTCAATATCAAGTCAAGAAATCAAAGTGTTTTGGAAATAATTTTCAACTGGGCTGCTATGCTGTCATTTTCTTTTTTGGCCTCAGAAAGGGAAGGCAGAGCAGTACCTGCTTGTGCAGGTCTGGTGGTAGAACATAAAATACAGAAAAACATGGTGCAGGTAAAATGGTGTTTTGAAGGTGTTATGTAGGAGGTACTCAGTCTACTAATGAAGACAGAGCAAGAAGCTGAGTATATAATAAAGATGGATGCATTTTGCTAGGTCTATGTTTCATAAAATGAAACTGTAGTGCCAATTTCCCAATTTTACCTAATCTGCATGTGGCTGTGTTTATCAGAGGACACTCACAACAGTTTACAATGTGCTGGAACACAGCTGACAACTTCTCTGCTGTCTTTGTATCATTAGCATTATATTTTATACCTTCATTTTGTGTAATGTTGCCTCAGACAAAATAGTTAAATGACAAAAATTCCATCTATAACAGCTATAACATCTCTCAACCTGAAAGCGCAAGAAATATGGACAAAGCCAAAAATAATTGGGGGGGGGGGCAAAAGCCCATGAATAGGGACAGTTTTTAAATGTTGGTCAACATTTGATATACTAAAAGGTTTTTCATTAGAAGCATATGAATTCTGAAACAAATTTGACAGAAAAGCACTAATATTTTGAAGGATAGACCAAAATTAAGAAGTAAAAATCCAAACATTCTGTGAAAATCAGGACAGTGGAGAGGTATGCCAGTAATGAAGACAGTAAATTAATTTGTTAACCCAGTAAGCAGACTGATCCTTCTGAGTCATTTTTCAGCCATGGCCTGGTCAACAAGGATGGATACCAATCTTACATGGACATTACATAAGTGTAAGCATCTAGTATGTTTTGAGAAGGGAGGTGGGAGAAAACTGAGATATCCAGAGAAAATCCATGTACATCTGTCATTAGTATAATGTATTGTTACACAGATATGTATGTCATTTTTTTTGCCTTACACTGATCTTTCTAAATTGCTAACTGTACCGTAATATATCATTTTTTGGTACTTCGTATTATCGCAACCACATTCCAAACTCACTAGTTGTAGCACACTGTATCACTTTATGTATATGTTTAAGTATAATCCATGTCACTATGGCGTCTGTAAATCTTTTTTAGCCAAAGTGATTATATTTCTGGATTATCACTCCGTGGAAAACTTCTGTCGCCATGTAAACACTGTTAGGACAAATTTCTCACCTGCTTGCTTAAAGAAGTCCACAGAAAGCCAAAATCCTGGTTGGAATTTTGCAAATGCATGAAAGAGGTGAGCAAGGGAGTAGATATCATTTTGGAGGAAGAAAGTTATTAAACAGATGGGAAGAAATATGGGACAAAATGGAGTGTTGTTAAGGTACTGGGGATTCATTATAAGCAAATATATGGAATTAGACATCCAAAACAAGGCTTGGCATTTCTTTCAATACTGAAAACAGATTCATGCCACTTGATCAAGCCAAAGTCGTTCTGCAACCTGTTAGTGCAGGAAATCTGGACAAAGCCGAATATAATGGGGGGGGGGGAGACAAAGGCTCCAAAATAGGGTCAGATTTTAAATATGGCTCTTATAAACTTAGAAAGTTACTAGTGTAACAGGATTTGTGTTTGCAAGCATTTTCTGAAGGATATGAAGTCTGAAACACAAATGTATGCCATTATTTAGTAAATTCACTCCTCACTGATGTGTCACAGATGTTATGAAGAAGAAACTGAAAATATGACACAAAAATCTGGACAATTGAGAGATATGTACAAGGCAGATTGAGTACATGTTTCAGTACACGAAATGTGGTTGCGATAATAGGTAAGTACCCATTTTTCTTTTTTGTTTTGTTGTACATTGCTGTACCATATTGCTGCTACACTAAACTTTTCCTTCTTTGTTATTAGGTGATAAAATAATAAATGAAGATAAAATAAAGATACTCAGAGAGGGCATCATGCCTCTTAACTGCTATGATTTAAGCATAGCCCTATCATTTTTGGCCTTTAAACTTAGCTTTGTTTCTTCAAGTCTTCCTGAGCTTCTTATAAAGTCAGACCTTTTATGGCTATATACCTGATTCAATAAATAAAATGTATACAAATATTACCTTTCCCTAGCTATACAGAGTCTAGTATATGAAAACATTCCATATGTGAAAAATAAGAAAGTACTCATTCTCACACTCTGCTATGACTTTTAAAGTCCAGTGCTATGATTTTCAATGCTCAGATGTTAAGTAATATGGAGAACATGCAAACTCCACATAGACAGTGAATGGAGGTCAGGACTGAACCCTTGTCCAGTGAGACAGACATCTTACCACTAAGCTACTGTGAAATTACAGTGAAATAATTATTTCCCTTGAGAAACTTAGTGTGATTAAACCATAGATAAAATAGCTGTAAGGGAAAACCCAGCCCTAATTGAATAGGTACTGAACTCAAGAAAGAGAAATTTAATAGTCATTAAAGGGGACAAATACTACAAGTGTTTCAAATCAACACTGCAACACTTTCAGGGACAAACTTTCACTGTTTCTAAACCCAAATGACACTTTCTGCATAGCTCTATTAGAGATACAGTGAGCTACACAAAAAAAATTAGTTATTCCTACAAACCACTCTTGAAAAAACATGACTGTGAGCCTCGTTGGTAATACCTTCTTTCCAGCTCAACAGGTTTAGCAATACTTTCTTTCCATCTCAACAGGTTTTGCGATTAGAAGCATGCAGCTATGTGACAATTAGACAGCGATGGGCAGTACTGCTCGGAAGTTTATAACAAATCACAAACAGCTCCATTGTCTGTCTTTTAAAAACATGTGAAATGGAACACGTTCTTTCTTATTTTTCTTCCTTTTTCCTGCTCTTCTTTCCGCTTGTCTTTTGTTTTAGGTTTGATTTACTTTGACAAGGCTAAGGAATACAGACTTCTATTTTAACATGCCATACAGTTTCATACAGATAAAATAAGCTTAGGTCATGACTCAGTTTAACAGTCGTATCTCACGTGTAGATTTAGTCCACATTCTAAAACATAATAGGAAATGTAGATGGTATAAAGGCATTTCCAGAAAACTGACTTCTACAACAGATACCAAGTCTATCATTGAGGAAGGTTGCATAGTGCAATGTGTCTAAAGTAAGAAGAGCTGATTGAATAATATTGCTTAATAATGGTCTTAATCAATTTGATGTGTCCTGTCCTGTTTTCCTGACATATAAACATTAGAGCTGTTATAATCAGTTGCAGAAGTCAATGTTTGTTTACAGTTGTCCATTTGCATTTATTTGTTGACTTCCGCAATAACAGTGCTTCTATTCATTTGATGATTATTCACTTTTACACTGGGAAGTACAGGGTTAATAGACTAATGTACTTATACAAAAAACATGTTTAAGCAGTATATTCACTTCATGTACAGCATGCACGAAACAATCCATTTGTATTACATCTTTCCTCAAACCTTCTGTTTAGAAGTTGCATAGACAGGAATCTTTTAAAATTTGCTTGTTGAAGAATTGTACATGTTTTATAAGCATCACTTACCAAATATTTAGCAAAAATGTGATGTAAAGCAGGCTCATACAGCACTTTCTGCCCATCATTTTAATATGCAAATTTAATTGCAAACATGTTAGGCATCAATGGTGAAGGGACTTTGAATTTTCTGAAATACATTGCTCTACCATGATATTTTTTTCAAACAATGAAGTCCTATTCTGATTGGATAAAGGGCACCCAGTTGTACATTGGACATCTTGCACTCATATTTCACTGCTATGGTACAATGCTGACAAAAAATGCAAATTAGTGTGATGTTTTTAACCATAACCATAGATGTCTGACCACTGCTATCTTCATGGAATACAAACTGTCTGTATATGGACTCATCATAACATCCATTTTGGCCACTTCTTCCCTAACAATGCTGCCTACACTGACCTTGTCAGCCTACAGGCTATTCTCCATTCCGAGGTAGACTGATTCCATGTAGGCTTCAAGAACTGGAAACCAACTCAGATCTTTTAAGCTATGGCCTCAAAGAAAACAAAGGATTTAAAAGCTATTGGCTTGACACAAACATGCCACTCAATAAAAATCTCACCTCCCAGGCTCCCATGTCATCCTCATAATGACTACAATAACAGTACACCACACAATGGGATGGTGGTCATGAATTTGAATTCTACATTAAATATCTTTTGCAACAGCCATCCAGACAAAAAGCAATCACGCACTAGCTATTTGTGTAGACTATGAAATATGTCTCAATATATGACCCCAAAACACAGTAATTTCTTTGTACCTTCTTGATTTATAAATGTAGAATTCTAATAGGCTGCAGATTCAGTCATCAGGAACACAGCACCACCAATCACACCATGGCAGGATTTAGGCAGCAGCATTATTTGTAAACAGATCAAACACAAATAGTGGAGACTATACAGAACAGAATAATGTGGTACTATATATTTTCTGAAATAATTATGTCCTGCTATGATATTTTCTGAAACCCTCCAGGACATGGGCAGTCATCACTAAATGCAATCTTGGGTATTGACTAGTACCTATATGGTATTACTTTGCATTGAAATGGCTAGGCTTAAAAATGACCTCCAGGTTGATAGGCTAGTGATTTCCTATGACCCTATGATAACCTATTATGACAGGATAATGTATTTTCAGTTGTGTCGTGTGATAGGTGTCACTGACATTTCATTATCTTGCTGTAGTATGGCCTAAGACATAAACACCTGTGTGGGGCTTAGCACAACAAGACAGCTACAGTACAATATATAGTCAGACTAAGAGATTATTAGCTGGGAAACAGATACATTAGTGAAGCTGGACATCTACAGTTAAAGTGAGTGCCTCTCAGGATTGCACTGTGTTGCTTTCTTCACTGCTGTTCCTCTGGAACTACAACTTATGTGTACAGTAGAAATCAATCTATCACACAGAGATGCAGGAAGCAGGATCCTCAATAACGCAACAAAGGCCCAGTGCCTCAAAAGATATCCAAATGTCTCAAAAATACAAGAGAATAAAAGAAGTGTAAAGTAAAAATTATTCATAAAATGGCATGGTTGAAGCCAGCAGTAGGGACAGTGGTAATATCACTATAGCAAAAAGATACTAAGAATCTCGGAATTGAAACCCCAGTGAAGTGACTCCAGGGATCACTTCAATGGCACTGCTGAACAGAGGCACAGGGAACTAATCTAAGTGGGCAGTGAAACCCAACACATTCCGGCTAGTCTTATAAATGCCTTTGGGCAGATGGCCTAGTACCTACCTATGAACCTATAAAAAAAAAAAAACAGACACTTGCTAGAAAAGTGAAAGTGTCCCTTGAGAAGAGCACCTCTTTCATATATGACTGGCCCCGTATGGGAGTACACTGCCTAAGGAATCCTGAAAATTTGCATTTTTTTTTACTCAAATTTAGAGTCAATAGTATCAGTCACACATTGAAGGAAGTTGTTTAAAGTCTCCTTTGACATACATAGTCAGCTGACCAGGTCTGTGTTACTCAGTCAAACTAAATATGTTCAGGGTAGCCTGCACTGTTGTCATAGATGGATAAAGCCCTGACTACAGATCCAGTGATTGGAATTTAACTAGCTGCTTGGGTGTTTGATGGCACATGTAGGAGGGATGGGCACAATCATCCAGGGGGGGCATTAGTTTCAGCCTGGTTCATGCCACCGTTCTAATGACAGGGTCTTGCATGGTGAGTGGCATGATGTGGAGAACAGCCAATCTCAGAAACCATTGGTGCATGTCAGGGCATAAATAGCCCTTGCAGTGTCACAAGTGCTCGTGTCAAAAATGCACCCATTGCCAGAATTCTGGTCAGCTGGAGCACAATACACTGTCATAACTGCAAGGATGATGGCCACCCTCTGACAGGGTAGTGCATGATGAACAGCAGGCATGTGACCAAAAACAGTATAAAATTATCATCAGCGTCATTATTATCAACTGCCTTTTTCCCATTATTTTCCCATTATTTTCTTTTACATGAAGTGGAGTGTCAGGTCAGCTTTGCCGCTTCTCTCAATTCAGTACAACTCTGCTACCTTCTTCAGCAGTCATAAATGACTGTCACAGGTCTTCCGTCACACAATTCATCCATCTTTTCACTGGATGTCTTCACTTCCTCTTGCATTCTTCCTGTTTCCCAAACCTTCACCAAATCGTCTTCTGCCTTCCTGTACATATTTCAAAACCATTGTTATATGGCATTTTTGACCCTCTCTGCAGTTAGTGGTACTTTAGCTTCTGCTCTGATGTCTTTGTTTCCTTTGTCTGTCCCATAGTGCACATCGTGCTACCCATCTCTAGCACTTCATCTCCATTACCTCTAGCGTCCTCAGCTTCTCTGACTTCAGCATGCCCCAGAGACTATTGCAGTGAAGTACTGCCCACACCACTGTTTTGTATATTTTACTTTTCAGCTTCCTTAACATTATTTTGTCATACACTGCCCTGACACTCTTTGCTAGTTGGCTGAAATACCTCTTATTCTAACGCTGACCTCCTAATTCAGACTTCCCTTCTTGTCGATCACCCCAGCAGATACCTGAAGCTGTTAAGCCATTCCATTATTTTCCCATTGTATCTCAGTTTTCAGCTTGTTTTGATTTCTCCTATTCACTACGAGGACAATTGTATTGTCTGTACCAAGTTTCACCCCATGTACCTTCAGTTTTTGCATTCCATACTCTGTCATTTGTGAAATTCGTCTGAAGTCTGCTTGTAATGCCACATCATCTGTATGCAGCAGTGTTTGTCTGTCCCATCTGACCTGTTAGCTACTGTAGTCTATAGCCAGTATGAACAGCAGTGATGCACATTCAGTCCCACTGGAGGCAGCTCTGCATGTAAGAATATTATCCTGTGCCTATATCATAACATCGAAGACGCAAAATGTCGAACGCTCACAAGAACAAAAATGATGAAACTCGAATTTGGTATTGTGGGAGGCTGCACCCCCCCCCCGCTAAATATATATTCCAACTCCGAGATTTCACTACAGCGAGGAAAGGGCAAATATCCCAATCTTCACTGTACTGCGACCTCAAAAACGGACCTTCAACATTTCTGCACTTTCACTGTTGTGTCGTTCGACATTTTTATTTTTCGATAACATGATATAGATCCTATTATCCCCACTTGTATTATTGGGTCCTTGTACATAGTCTGTAATAATCTGACCAGTGTTTCCAGGACTTTGAACCATCACAAGATTGCCAAAATAAAATTTCTTGGGACCTTATCTTATGCTTTCTCCAAGTCTAAGAATGTCCAGTTGTCCTCTTTCTTCATTCCTAGCTTCTTCACCACTGTCTTTCTCACTGCAAATATTAGCTTAATTATAGCGCACCCTAATCTGAATCCTAACTGTTCATCTCGCATCTTATTTTCTACTACTCTGTATTCTTTTAACAGTCACCATTTTCAGAGCTTTCATACATTGTGGCAAGAGTCTGATACCTCTGCAATGCCACAGTTGTGAATGTCCACTTTTTTTTTAAAACCTTAAATGATATTTAATAGAGACAAAGGCACACATATATTAATAGAAAAGAAAGCAAACCATATTAACATTTTTTTTTCATTTACATGCATTGTACATTACATTTATATGTAACAACTGTCATTCAGTGGAACATTACATTGTACACTGCCACTAGAATGCTTATTTGTTAGTTATCTGGGAGTACCCTCAAGAACCATTTCTCCCCTAACATACCCAACATCTTTATCATATCTACCATAATACTTCTTCCGATCCTGCCACTTTTCCTGACTTCATTTTCTTTAGTGGTGTTCTTTTTCTTGGGTGGGCTCTTTTTCCTCTTTCATCATAGGTTGTAAATGGCATAGAACAGATTCTGTGAGGTTTTCTTTCTGATTTTATTGGAAGTATTCTTTCCATCTGCCTTTGATGTCCTATGGACTTCTGAGCAAGTTGTTACTTGCATCCCTTATAAATGTTGCCCAGTAGCTATCCTCTTTATCTTTTTGTCTTTGTCTTGCAAACTGGTCGAGTTTCTTTGTTTAATCTGCCGAGTCTCTTTTCTGAGTTGGTAGAGTGCCTGTGATGCCTCCTTCTTTGTTTTTGCTATTGCTCTCGTAGACAATTTGTTAGACAACTAGTATTCTTTCTTAGCCTGGATCATCATCTCTATTTCCAACTTGTTCCTGCAATCCTTTCTTTTGATAAACTTCCAGGATGTCGACATTCCAGCTCCAACTTTCTATATGTACCTTATTTCCATACTTGGCTCAGCAGCATATCGCTTGTGTAGTCTTTACACATGCTGTTTTGAGGCGCTGCCATTCCTCTTCTGCAAATACACCTATTTCCTTTTCTTTATGAGATTCTAGAGCACTGAGTATTCCATTGAAGCATTGTGCTTTCACTCCAGTCATCTTGCATGTCTTCACCCTAGTCTCTGTTGACTTCAGAGCCTTCTCTGATACCTGCTTGCAGCTGATTGTGGCCACCAGTGGTTTATGCTTTGGGATGATTGTTTCACTGGGGATTCTACCCCATGCCCTTTCCTTACCTGGTGGACATCCACCTTAATTGCATTTTGAATATTCTTGTACGTGATCCAGTGAGTATCTCTCTTAATAAGTCATGTGTCAGCCACCATCAAGCCATTTAAAAAACAGATGTATAGAAAGGTCTCTCTTTATTTATTACCCTACCGATGTGGACACAGGCAGTTGTTATATCATGTTCTGTCTGTTATGATATAAGCATTCATGTCTCCCTTATCAACAATAACTCATGTTTTCTAGCTTTATCTAGTAAGTTCTGCAACTGCTAATTCAATTCATTCTTTTCCATACTGTCAATCCTGCTGTTGAGCACAGGCTATCTTTACAGAAGACTCTGATTGCTATGAGTCTGTCATTAATTTTTATGACAATCCTCACTGCCTTCATAAGACTCTCCCTCACCACAGTTCTCACACCATTTCTGAGTAGTAGACTCTGGATCCCAAGCCAAGTGACTTTGCTGTGCTGCCCTTCCATCTTGTCTCATAGATACACTGGATGTCCACTCTCCTCCTTCCCATCATGTCATCTACTTCCAGGCTACATCCTAACAGTGAACCCATATTCTGTGGAACAATCCTTAGTTTATTTTTGGCAGGTTGATTTGTTTTATGTTCAGCTTTTATTCAACAGAGCTATCCTAAGTGACCCGCACTGGACAATCTCAGCTTATTGACACAGGGCTGCTGGCTTTATGACAAGTTCACATTGGCCACTAGAGGCAGATAGACTCCTCTCACCATTAACAAAGGTCCCTGGTGTAGGTCAAGTCCTCAACCCACTTTACTCATACCAATTTTTGGCAGTATTAAAAGTAAAGACATCACCTTGACCTAATTTTTATAGCATTGAGTGGTTAGCCCTGACATTTGTAACTCATATTCTCGTATTAAGAGGATAATGCACACTGCAGCTGATACCTAAAGCTATTTGAGGTTTGGGTGCACTCTTAGCATACATTTCAAGTTCTGAAGTGGAAGTACCAAGCTTGTATTTGGGAAGAAACCCACACACACGGGGAGAACATGCAAATGCCACACAGGTATTGGTATAGGTCAGGATCAAACTATGTACCTTGTGCTTAGGAGGCAAAGACCTTAGCCTTTATGCCAACCATGTCATTAAAAGAAGTGAGGAAGAGGGACAGTGATCATCCATATCACTAAAGGAAAATGGCCAGAGTGTATTACAATCTGAAAAGATGACCAAAAGCAAAACAGACAAAAGCAGTGCTCTTTGAAGTAAATAAAAAAAGCCCTTAAACATGTACAGCCATGCAGGGGACTTCAACATCCTTAAGCACCATAACTAATTTGATGAACTCAGGTCATTACATTTTGGGAAAAAGGGAAATCAATATAAGGGTTTTCATTTGACCATCTCCCATCAGCAGATGCCACAATTTAGCTATGTTTCATTTAAATGGGTAACCTAATTGACTCTAGGTCTGGAATGAAAGGCTAAGCATCCTTATAACCAGAACCTAAACAGGGAACAGGAAACCACACTGTATGGCAGATGACCCTTGCCTATACAGAATGAGTGGGTACATGCACAATCTATAATGTTTATTTTTTATACAACAGAGGTCAGGATAATAGTAACTCCTTTCCCACCCATCCAGAATTGTGCAGGATAGTCCTGATTTTAAGTCTTACCTCCCATCTATACATGACTCAAATGAGAAACTGAAAAGTCACAGTATCAAACCAGAAAACTATAATTATCTTACATTGAATGCAGCAAAGTGATGTGTGGGTAGTTACACAAAGTACACTCATAGTGCGACTATAAAACACATACTTAGGTATCAGACTTTGTAATCTTAAAGCATAAAAAATTAGAAAGCTGTACAGATTTTGGGCTGTCTCACCTAAAGGGAAGTGGTAAAATTGCAAGTAACAAGTACAAACAGAAATAAAACAGGTTCAGCAGCAGTGCATTAAGGTCCGGACACACTGCACAGTGGTAACTACTTCTGATGCAAACTTCCAGTACTCAAGCTCTTTTAAAATGCAATGATCTTTAGCACTCAGCAGCCTTGTTTACATCTGAGTTTGTGTCCCTTTACTCATTTCATTCAGTTTTCTTTCTCTGTTTCTTCAGGAAATGCAGCTTCTGATTTATAACCGTTAAGCATCTTACATTGTGTATCTTACTACAACCAATACATTTCCAAAAAAAACAGTAGAGTATCTGCTTTTTTTATAAGGTAGGTTTTTAACTGTATTCTTTTGCCTAAGAAACTTCTTTCTTTCTTTATTCTTACTTGCATCCTCAGCAATGCTTGCTGCTAGGAGCAAATTATTGAGAAGCAGCCGTGTGTGTGTGTGTCTTTTTACAGTCTTTTGTAGAATTTCTAATGACGAAAATAGAAAAATTAAGAAATGCATATGAATGTCATTGGTTCACGTATGTGGGGTTTTCTCTTGCCTAGCACAAATTCATACACTATGATGTGTAAAAAATGAAAACTTGACTTCTCATTAAGTACTTGTATTTTACATTTCCTTCAGCAAACTAGAACAGTTTATAAATCTGAGATCAGTGAAATGATAATGTGTATTTTGCTGGTACTACTACAACTTTGAAATAAAATTATTTTCCAATAACATATTGATGGCATCATTCATACTATTTAGTACAACTTGCAGAAGCACATTAAGATCATAAACCAAAAGTATCCACTAAATAAACTTCAGAAAATGGTCTTTGCTGTGAATTATGTCAATTGGTACTACAAATGCTACTACGTTTTTATTGGAGTTACAGCACTAGTCACTTTACCTTAGAAAACTTGTTCATGTAACCTATTTCGCACATAAATAAATGTTGCTTTCCATTAAAGTGCAACCTGTGAAACAGCATCCAGTGAATTCTAATTTGCTGTATCATGCTGTCATCCTGTGTAGACAGTGCAAAAATTCTATATTATTCGATCGCAATGAAGAAGGCACTACGTCATCCGTGAAACTGTTACTTTCTTCTGGTGTGTGTGTGTGTGTGTGTGTGTGTGTGTGTGTGTGTGTGTGTGTGTGTGTGTCGCTTGCTGACAAAACACCACAACTTCAGCAAAAATACAGAGAACTGAGAAACCTAAATAAAACAAATCAACTTTGATGAAAAGCAGTACTCCAACAACCTCCAAAACCAACATAAATGCAGTCTTAAAAACATGTTGGTCTTCATTCAGTAACCTCCTTCAACATGGTACCAAACCCAACCTAAATTATTTGCCTGATAGTTCTGATTTAGAAATTGTTACACAATTTAACACATTTTGTTAATAGCATAATTGCTCTCAACAAAAACATCTTCCTCCTAAAATACCCCTACACCACCTCACCTCTTCATTTCTCCTAGCAACCTCTCTGCAGCCCTAACCAAACAAATTCTCCAGTCAACTTCTCTCTACAAATAGTACCTACATTTACCACCAGGAAACTACTTCACAAACACTTTGCTTACATTCAGCAGACAATCTACCCTCAGAATACCTAAAAATAGCTGTTGATGTAATAGTATACCCTGAGTCAATAAAAATCAACACATCACTGAATCCCATTTCCCAAATATGTGGAAAGAAACCTATGTCACCCCTGTCCACAAAGGTGGCAACTTGTCTGATATATCTAACTTCCATCCTATAGCTATCCTTTCCACACTGTCCAAAATACTTGAAAAAATATTTCACAAAACTCCTCTAACACCTCCTTCAACATCAACCCCTCACTCCCACAGAGCATGGTTTTCTTCCCACCCATGGCATAACCACCTTTCTCTTCTCATTTGTGGACACAGTTAATAAAGCTAGGGAAGAAAGAAAACTCATCTCTGCACTATTCTTCAATTATCTAAATGCTTAGACACTGTATCATATAATAAACTCCTACAGCAAATGTCAATATTAGGACTGTCTGAGCCTACTCTGCTTTGGCTCATTAGCTACCTAGCAGACAGACAACTACCTAAAATGGCTCAATATCCCATCTTCTTTTCTATAGATCCCCACAGGAATATCCCAAGGTTCCACTCTATGACCTCCTCTTTTTAATATATTCATAAATAACCTCCATACTTCCTCAAAACAAGCATCATGTATGCAATATTCTGATTATTCAATGTCCATTTACTCCTCTAATAACCTCTATCACCTGCAACAAATAACCCAAGAAGCCTTTAACTCCACCAAAAATCTATCTCAAAAATGCCTAGCTTTCACTTAACCCGAATAAAATAAATTTACTATTTTTTTTCCTCTAAAAATCATACCCAGTTCAAAGCCAATTTCAGAACCACTTCTGTGGACAACAGTAATTGAATCAGTCAGTCATACAAAACTACTAGGTTTAACCAAAGATGATAACCTCAAATTTGACCTCCACATTCAAAATTCAATTAAAAATACATTGACAGTTAAGCATGACAGATAAAAGTAAAACTTGACCATCTCTACCAAAGTAGCCATAGAGAACACCTTCTTACTGCCTTCTCTTCTCATAGGTTCATTAGTTCATAGGTATATACTAAGCTAACACTAGGACTCTTATAAGGCTAGCTGTGCAACCCAAATGTAACCCACAAATCTGATTTATATGGAGGGTGATTTACTGACTGCCTCTGTCCATCACAGACATAGGCTGCAGACCAGAGAGAATTTCCGATTACCCATCCATTGATCCAAGTTGCACTTAAGTAGATATAGAGAGGAACTCTACTTCACATAGATGATGAGCCTGTTCCAGTGAATGGGAACTCTGAGAAACATGTCTCTCCAACATGTCCCATTTATGTTGCAAGCAAAATGTAGGGTCTTTTAATCTGGTAGTTCTGAAGCTGTTTGTTTTTGCAGATGTGCAGAATGTTCATCAAAACATGGCCCAGGGATACCTTGCATGCCAGGCAAACATTACCTGTCAGAAGTCTGCATGACACAAAGTAAAGAGACAAGGCTTTGAAGTGGTCAGAGCAGGGCAATGTGTTTGCTCCCTGTATGTTTTAAGCAATCTTTGTGGACATTCCAACTGCTGTACGTGTGTGGTCAGGTACATACAGAAGGGGGCATTATACTTTATGATGGGTCTGATAAGGGCCAAGTAGAGTGGTATGATAACCTCTCTGGACTTAGATGCCATGCCTTTGCTTATAAGATGAGCAATGTAGAAGGATTACTACCTGTTACACATGTTAGATGAAGGCTATGTTATTATCTACATGAGTTCCCAGATCCCTGACTAATGATTCAACCTTTAAGGGTGTTTTATTGATGATGTAGTTACACAGAATGGCAGACTTCCCAAAAAGTACTATAATGCATTTCTTGATATTGAGTTTTAAGCCTTAGCTTTAGCAGCAAGCATTTGTGTTAGACTTTCATGAAGGATTTTTTTCTTCATGGGGCGGGGAGGGGGGATGCAATGATTGCTCCTAGTCTGCAATCATCTGCAAACTTGGCTAGTCAGAGACTTTTGACACTGATTTTGACATATGAGAAGTAGATGCCAAAGAGGAGTGGGCCTATCACAGATGCCTGGAGGACTCCACTGGTCACCAACCTCTTTGTGGAGGTGGCCTCTCCAATTCTAACCTACTGGGTCATATCAGTGAGCCAGCTAGCTATCCAGTGTATTATAAAAGGGGTTATACCTAGTTCCATAGGTTTCCTGACAATATCCAAGTGAGGTATACTATCAAATGCTTAAGCCAGATCTAGGTATGCAGTATGCATTGTTTTTTCCCCTCATCCATTGCCTTAGTGACCTTTTCAAAGAAATCCAGATTCAGTAAGTATGATCTTCATTTGAGAAAGCCAAACCGGGATGGATCCAGTGTCTAGAGGTCTCCTATGTCCTTGTTCATAACTTGCATGATAATTATTTCCATGGCATTGCAAAAAAGACTAGTCAGACTAATGGGTCTGTAGTTTCCAGGATCTGTTGAAGGTCCTCTCTTATGAGGGGGGATGACCATTGCAGTCCTCCATTCATGTGGCACAAAGCCTGCTTTAAGACTATAGTTAAATTGACTCAAGGGGTCCTACTAAGTCATATTTTAAGCTGTTCAAGAGGCATCCTGAGATGTTATTGTGGCCCATTGTGAGTGTGCTTTTGGATTTAGTGAATCTAGTATATACTCCCTAGTTATAGTTGGAGGGGTTATGTCTGAGGGTATTTTGGGGGATGATTGGGATGAGGGGGGTAAAGCTGGAACTGAATTTATCCACTAACAGGGTTGCTATTTCACCAGGCGTGGAGAATCCGGCACCATTAACCACCAGTTCAGCACATTGCTGTTTGCTGCCCATAAGGTTTCTGATATTGCTTTAGAAGGTTATCTTTCACCTGGGAGGCTATCTTAACCTAAACATTGTCTTTGCTTGACCTAATTAGCTTTCTTAGTTGCCTATTTAGCTTGATAAGAGAGTTTTTATCTTTATGAGAATTAGCCTTCCTGATTTTTGCCACATTTTTTCCCTTTTGTTCTGTATTCTGTTTAATTAGGGATGCCACCACAGCAGTTTCTTTCTGGGGCTAGTCCTGGGCTTGCTTCTGGTAAGAACAGCAGCCTGTATACAGCCACTGACATGACAGAGTTTCTGTGAGCAATTCAGCATAGGTTGTTGTGTTCTCGGAATTTGAAAGGGCATTGAGTTTGAACAAACCATCACTTAAAAGGTAATTTTAATTGGAACATGAAGTTGATTTTTATTTCAGAGGTGACAGCTTTATGGTTGGATATTACTAGGGAGGATGAGACATTGAGCAGTGCAACAATGTCCAATATTTGTGAGCACAAGGTCCAGTATGTTGGAGCCTTTAGGGGGCATATTCACCATTTGGTCAAGGGTGTGTGTATTTACAAAGTCCAGGAATCTCCGTGCCTGTAGATTTACGACTGTAGAATTCCCAGTCTAGAGAAGCGTAATTCAAGTCTCCCATGAGTAGGTATTCCCACACAAAAACATACTATTTCATTTGCTGAGATTTTGACTGTGTTCACAGAAATCTGCTGAGACTTTGACTGTGTGTGGTGGAAAGTTACAGGTCGGGTTCAGGTAAGTGTTCAATTGTGTGGCTGTGAGGGTTAGGGCAGGTTAGGTGAGTTAGGGTTAAGGCGTGGTTCAGGTAAGTGTGCGATTGTGTGGACGTGAGGTTTAGGGTAGCGTAGGTGAGTTAGGGTTAGGGCGCGGGTAAGGTGACTGTGCGATAGTGATGGACCTTAGTGTTAGGGTTTGGGTTAAGGTAAGTGGATAGTTAGTGGTGTATGTATAGTTTAGTGTAGGGCTAGGTGTAAGAGTTTAGGTGTATGTGTGTGGATTGCTGTTTGTTTGGTGTGCTTGTGTTGTGTGTATGTGTTTTGGAACAGCAAATTTTTTCCCTAGGAAAAAATTTGCTGTTCTGAATGTTCGATGTTTTAAATTTTCGATTCATACTGTTCAGTATTAGAACACTCGGAATTTTGAATGTTCGATGTTCTAATATAGACCCCATTTATAAGGTGTGCTGTTAATTAAAAATTTGCAAGTATATTTTCATTTAATATTAGTAAGTACACTATGTTTTGAACAAATCTGCCAAAATGTTATATCTTGCTAGAGCAGGCATAATGTTCTGTATACTTCCACATTACACTTAAGGCATTTCCCAAACTTCTGCCCAAAAAAATCATTCCAGAGTGGTATACTACCTTCAGCCTCTGGACCCCTCAACAAAATCTCCATCCATAAAGGAATTGTTGCTAGTAATATCACCTTCCTCAGAATCATCTGGATAATACTAACATTTCCTACTTTTATATGAGAAAGACTTTGCAGTTGATGTCATAAAACCCTTGTAAGCATCAAAGCCAAATTAACCCCCTATAAAACATATAAATGTTTTTGATAAACAGGTTGTATATTGTCAGATCTTGAATACTATAAAAATTTTAAATAATACAGTCTATGCAATATGTATTTAATGATGAAAAATATAACAAAAAAGGCAGGCACACACATGAATCAGTATTGCAAATGGTAAATGTGGTAATTCCCTGTACTGATTCTGCGCAAGTATCATGAATACATTATAATAGCAGCTTCCTTTTTCTGAAAACCAAAAAGCAGTCTTAGCTTACAATACTGCAGATGATGTAAACCAACTAATCCTAGGGAGTGTGTACCCTAAAAACGAGGAAGCCAAATTTCTTCTCTACTGCCCCATAAAATGGAACAGCACCACACCATTAATTGAACATTACTTATACATGAGTACAACTCTGAATGGCAACATCAAAGCCTTCAAAATCATTCAAAAAGTATCTGACTCCTCTTATCCTATCACAGCCCTTTAATGAGACTTTAGCAAATAGGGGACAAACTGGATAGTGGCAATAAGTCTAAATCCCATTAAATCTGTTAGTAAGCTAAACAGTCCCTTATGGAAAACCTATCAGTACTCTGCATATTAGTTAGTGCTTCACAATAGATATTTGCTGCACAGGCTCATGGTAACATTGAGCAGCTTTTTACCCAAATGAACTGGTTTTATTCCTTTAGTGACTCCAGCATAGAGGGATCACCAGAATATTTATGCTCTTATTATTCTATTTAATGCTTATTTAAGCTACATGTCTCAATCCGTAATATATCAAATAAAAGTCAAACAGTATAAATAGATAGCACTCAGTATTAAACATGCCATGAATGCCAAACAGAAAGCATAAACAAGGCATATGGACAACAGACCATAACCTTGATTTTAGTAAGATTCATCAAAATGTTCTTCATCATATTACATTTCCATAAACAAAGCTGACTAGAGCCACTGTTGATTATTGATAAATGGGTGTGAAAGCAACAGTCTTTAGAGATCATTGCTCCTTTCCTAATGTAGGAAGTAGGCCTGCTTACACACAATTCACTTAAGAAACTGTAAGCCTACTGTGCATCAGGAATAAGAACAAACCAGGGTCTCACTCAGAGTATTGGACACCTGGCTTAGGAATACAAGCAGTTAAACAGTTGGGGGAAATAATATGATTATCAAAAGGAAACATTATTTTTGCTGGGACTTTAATTGTATTTTATCTAACAAGGATACCAACATCGGCTGTAAAGGGAAGAAACGTGCCTAAGTCAAGGCTATGATGGAGTTCACTGACAATGAGAGACATAAGTGAGTTTTCAGTATCAGACTCCCTCTTCTTTGAACATTTCTCACCCAGGCATGGGACACAATCATGCCTAGGTAGAGTATATGTTTCAAATGAGATTACTAGTAGAATAGATAATGTTAAAGTAGTCTCTTGCTCACTGTCAGATCATAAAGCGATAACATTTGAAGTAATACTGAATTCGAGCAATTACATCCCAATTAAAAGGATTCCTGCATATATAACCAATATGAATGACTTTAAGGAGTTCTTTAATAAAGAAATTCAAACTTTTATTGAAATGAATAATACAGGCAACACCTCACAGATTTTTTGTTTGGGAGTCCTTAAAAACACACTTTTTGGCAAAATTACACACAAAAAGAAACAATGGGACAAAGAATTGATAGATTTACAGGAGAAAATTGATAAGTTCAAATTAGATAGTCAAAAAGGAAATTATAACTTAAAGGAATAATTAAATAGCTTAAACAGTAAAAATTTGGAAATATTACAGCATAAAACTATGATAAATTTGGTAAAGATTAAAATAACTATTTATTCAATAAATCCTAAATCCATGCATAAATTGGGTAATAGAACAAAATGATTGTTACATCTAACCACATCAAAGAATTATACTCCTCTAATAGTAAAAAGAACATTACTGAAATAGAAGATATTCTGGATGTTTTCAGGTCTCATTTTAATAAGATTAATCAACACAAACCAACAATGGGCACACAAGATCAAATTAAAACATTAAAACATTGATTGATTGTAAGAAAAGCGCAGTTCGGGTCTGAACTGTCTGCAAACACAAACAGCTAAAGTTAACTTTGTGCATGTGTCTACCTGTTTAAGATAATATTCATTATCCCCTGGAGAGCACTCAACTTTGGCTTGTAAGCAGCCCCCCCCCCCACACACACACACTCATCTTCCATTTCTCTTTTATTCCCTTCTGTTAGCAAATAGTATCCATAACTTATCAAACACTGTGTATTTGTTAATTTAAATTGAGACCACAGTAGCCTACTGATACAAGGTTATCCTGTTTTTCCACCTGAGAAATAGTTAAGAAATGACTTACAGCTTCAGAGCAGTCCTTGGTCAATTCTGATTGTTTCTTAACACAAACTTGTCTTTGCATGGATCTTGGCTCATTAGCAGCAGTACAAAAGAACTGCCTGCTCACACCCTTGTTCTCCCCCTCCCCCTTCCCTGTTTATTACCTTAAGCCAACCCCAAAGTTAATAAATATTACCTGTGGCAGGCATCAAATTTAAAACTACAACTACTCTGCTACAGGCCCCTTGAAGAGCTCAGTGTCTCTCCACAACCCATGCTTATTTATGTTGAATTGTGTTACACAGACATCTAATATGAGTTATGCTTTATTACTGGAGGTTACTATGGCATGCTAGCATTGTGTTTGTCTGCACCAAGTTGTTTGTAGTATAATAGTATGTACTATCTGCATAGCTGCACCTTGTTAACTAATATTCCTGTATATGTGTTGTGCGTAGACAACTCATACTGGTGTCTATTTATTGCTCTATAATTGTGGTGTTAGTGGTGGCTAGAATCACATTAGAGACCCAGGACAGAGTGCTGCTTGCTATATTTTTATTTGTGACTGCATACCTGTCAGCTGAGGTCCCTTCTCACTGATGTGTTTTTTCCAATTGGCTCAGTATCTGCATATACTAGTAGTTGATTCAAGACATATTTGCCTGTATGCAGTAGCTATTTGCTCACTTTGTTTAGTAATCTTTATAATATATCTTTACCATCTCAAAAGTGCTTACTCCTCTCTGTACTCTTCTTTTCTAGACCTAACAGCACTCTAAGTATTCAGCTGCTGTACCACCTTTATCTTTTATCCGACTGGTGGATACATTGTTGTAAGAAAAGTGCAGTCCAGGTCTGAACTGTCTGCAAACACAAACAGCTTACCTCGGGTCTATGTTAAATAATCGAACATCCAAAATGTCCAACATTACATGGTCGAGACCAAATATTCAACATTTGGATGTTCGAATATTAAATTTAAAAAAAAAAATGAAACAAAAAAAAAAACACACCTTAACGGTGTTAGCAGGGGGGACAAGCCTCCCTGCACCCCCCACACCCTCCCTACTTAAATATACTAACTCAGAGACCGCACTTCAGTGCAGAAAAGGGAAATTCTCCCTATCTGCACCATACAATGCTGTTAAAAGTCAATCTTCGAACACTTGAAATTCCGAACGTTTGGTCTCGACCATGTAACGTTCAAGATTTTAAGCGTTCAAAGAACTAACATATACCCCTTACCGCACAGGCATACACATAAGGTACCTTGTCCTCTGGATTAGCCCTGCTCCACTCACCCTCTCTCTGCTCGGCTCGCTCCATGTCCTGCCCTGCCTCCAAATTCCACCCGCCCCCAGTGGTGCTAAATTTAAAGCTCAATAAACCACAACCCCTTCCACAACCTATCACAGATATCCCATACTTCCAAACACCACCCCTTCCTGCCACTACTCCTTCTGTATTCCTAATCCACAATCCTTAGCCATGTAATATGTTAACTATCAAACTGAAACCAATAATGTTACTAATTCCAATAGTGCTCATTCCATATCTCCTCACCACCTATGAACATCAGTCTAACTTGGCTTTCACCACCCTTTATCCCAAACCAATACTACTCCTATGTTAAATAAAACAGATCAACTCATAGCTCTCTACAAACCTGACTTGTCCACTCTTAACAATCACCAACTCACCAGACTATGGTCTACCCCCCAAAAAAAATCAGATATCATCATAAAATAATTAGCAAAGCCCTGAAAGTAATAATTACTGTACAATACAGTCTGACAAGGGATGGAGACATCCACCCAAACCCTGGACCTACCCCACCCACAAGCTCTGGCTCCCAGCCCATTACCCCTTCTAACATTTGGCCAACTACAAGGACCCCTAACTCTCTCTTGACTTGTCACCTAAATATCAGGAGCATAAACAACAAGGTCCATAATCTCCATTCCCTCTTAGCAGTATACTCACCTGATGTGTTATGTCTCACAGAAACCTGGTTAAAACCAGGAACTAAAGAAAATGAAGTTATCCCACCAGGGTACAACATACTCAGACTAGACTGTAAGTCTAGGAAAGGTGGGGGAGTGGCAGTACTCTTTAAAAATACACTAGATGTCACATTAGCCCTACAACAACCTCCCTTGTTCAATAATGTTGAAACTCTCATTATCAGACTACAGCTTAACAAAATTAAATCTATATTCATTGCCTGCATTTATATCCCCCCATGCAATAATATAAATACCCTAGAGGACTTTCTTCAATGGCTGTCCAACACATACCCCCATAAAACTATGGTATTAGGAGACTTTAATATTGATTGGAACAACTGTTCCTCTGAATCTCCCACAACCCATGCTAACCTTCATGGCTATACACAACTCATATCCTCATCCACCAGAATAAATAAACCCACAATAAAGGTAGTATCCTGGACTGGATTCTTATCAACAATCACCCAGACCTGTACAACACTGGTACCCTCCCAGATGATATAAGTGATCATTTACTCACTTACACCATCAAGCATAAAGTAGATAACCACCACCAAATTCTCTATAAATCTATTAGAAATAACAAGAACTTCCAAAACCACTAATTTTCAGAATGAACTCAAAGCATGCAATTGGGCCATCCTAAAATATCTTCCACTGGATGATGCTGTAGCTTATTTTAATTCTAAATTCCTTAACATTCTAGATTTCCACGCTCCTGTCCACACCCTTGTCCACACTCCATGTCAATCAAACCATCAAAACCGTCAACAAAAAACTGGGCTCCCTCTATAGGATCAAACCTTTCCTCACTCCATTTGCCAGAACTTCTATTGCTCACTCCCACTTACTGTCTACCCTTCTCTATGCCTCCACCCTTTTCACTAACTTGAATAAAACCACTCTTAGCAAATTTGCAAGCTGTTACAACCATATTGCTAGATTTGCTACAGGTACAACCTTTAGGACCCGCCACTGTATCAACTTAACTTAACTAGGTTGGCATGAATGGACTAGTCTTCTTCAATACAACCAACTTATAATAGCCCACAAAGTTCCAAACCACCCTGATGAGACACCAGCACTAAACAAGATCATTAATCCCTGCAGCAACCTAAGGTCACTGTGCACTGCTGACAAACTGTTGGTTCAAACAACCAAAAGCATAAATGTGGCTGGTGACTCTCTATTTGCCAACTCTGTAGGCAAAACTTGGAACTCTCTACCTGATGAACTTACCCTCCAGCCCTCGCTAACCCAGTTCAAAAAAAGCCTCAAACTACACTTTCAAATGCACTGGCAATGTCCCTGTTCAAAACCTGACTAACACCCACCCCCTGGTATTGGATATCCTGCCTAACTAAATCTGTCATTTGACTCTAAAATGTATATTACATTGCTTTGTGGCATATCTAGAGCTCGTTACAGGATAAACCCTGTGTGAAACTCTCAGGTGCCTACCATGTTCTATAAATGTTTGTAACCTTACTGAAGACTGTAAACTATGTTAATTTGCAAATGTTACTAATGTAATGTAATCTACTAACTTGGAGCTTTTCTTCCTGGGCCTCTGCTGAAAATGGACATATATCCAGTCGGACCATCCTGGTAAACAAATGTAAAATAAATAAATAAATAAATAAATAAAATAAAAAAATACTGAAAATAGACTGTCGGCGTACAACACAAAGGTCAGCACCGCAATACAAACTACCTGAACTTGATCCACACATGCAATACAGATGGCCATACTGGGCATGCTCACATACTTAAACACATGAAGGCCATGTCTGCAAACAACAGTGGACCAGGCATATCTGGCAGTCGCAGTTCTCAGTGCAGACACATGTCAGTATGCACCACTCCTGCCTTGTACACACAGTGGATAGGAATACAGACATATATGTAAGGACACCACACTATAATAAGCCAAAGGTAGACGGGCATAGATGTGTGGAAGAGGGTGACCATGACAAGGAGCCATCTGGGCCTGTCCCACCCAGCACACAGCCAAAGGGCCCCAAACACATGAGGTGCGGATGTCACTCATTGCAAATGCTAGCCACCAGTACCTGTCAGCATGACATACTACATGGTGCATGTGCCAGCTGTGCAATGACTGTACAAGGAGGTAGCCATCTAGTAGCTCTATACACGTACCTGTGATGTATGACCCCGTATGTGCCCGCATGTGACATGTCAATGCCTACATGAATGGGTATGGCTCATGCACACACTGCCCTCCCCATAACCTATTATGACAAGCCTGCTGAGGTCATCCAATGTGAAATACACCTTTGAGAGATTTGTAGCTCAGTAATCTCCATGGTGTGTCCCATAACTGTGTACTGCTGTAGTGATAAACTAGTTAGGTAGTAGTTCTAACCCCAGACCTGGCAATTGTGAGAGTGTGCGTTTGTGTGTGTGTGTGTCTGACTGTGTAGAGAGAAATTCTTTTTAGGCTACTCACACTCCATACATTTCATACACTCAACTTTGGCAAGGCTGCTGATGTCACCCACCTAGAAATACACCTCTGGGAAAATCATAGCCCAGTAATCTCTGTAATGTGTCCTGTAATTGTGTACTGCTGTAGTGTGATAACCATAAATAGGTAGGTGTTCTAATCCCAGACCAGGCAACTGTGTTTGTGTGTGTGTGTGTGTGTGTGTGTGTGTGTGTGTGTGTGTGTGTGTGTGTGTGTGTGTGTGTGTGTGTGTGTGTGTGTGTGTGTGTGTCACTGACTGAGTAGAGAGCAATGCTTTTTAGGCTACTCACACTCCATACAATTCATATACTCAACTTTGGCAAGGCTTCTGATGTCACTCACCTAGAACTACACCTCTGGGGAAAATCATAGCCCAGTAATCTCCATAGCGCGTCCTATAATGCATACTGCTGTAGTTATGATAACATAGTTAGGTAGGTGTTCTAACCCCAGACCTGGTAACTGTGTGTGTGTTTGTGTGTGTTTCTGACTGAATAAAGAGCAATGCTTTTTAGGCTGCTCACACTCTGTACAATTCATATACTCAACTTTGGCAAGGCTGCTGCTGTCAGTCACCTAGAAATACATCGCTGGGAAAGTCATAACCCAATAGTCTCCATAATGCATCCTGTAACTACGTACTGCTGTAGTATGATGAAGTAGATAGGTAGGTGTTCTAACCCCAGACTTGCCAACTGTGAATCTGTGTGTGTGTGTCTGACTGAGAAGAGAACAATGCCTTTTAGGGTACTCACACTCCTTAGAATTCATATACTCAGCGGTGGCAAGGCTGCTGTCACCCACCTAGAAATACAGCTCTAGGAAGGTAGTAGCTCAGTAATCTCTGTAGCGCATCCTGTAACTGCGTACTGCTGTAGTGTGATTTAGAACTGTGGTAGGGTTTCATCTCCATCCATGGCAGTTCCGGATGTTTTGTGTGTGTTTCCATATCTGTGTATGGAGCAATGCATTATAGGCTACTCACTCTCAGTACATTACAAATGCCCTACTTTGGCAATCCTGCTGATGTCAGTCATTGTGAAATACACCTGTGGGGAAGATGTACTTTAGTAATGTCCATGGTGTGTACTATAACTGCGTATTGCTGTCGTTTAGTAGTAAGCTAGTTAGGTAGGGGTTCTACTTCCAGACATGACAGGTGTGTGTGTTTGTAACTCGTATCCTGTGTAGAGGTGGTTGTGAGTGTGTAGATGATGTGGAGGGGTTTTACTTACTTCATTTATGGTGGCCCTATATCACAATGTCAGCCATACAGGCATAACAGATGTAAATTACCTGAGAGACTAGCATACAAAGTCATACCCATACATGTGACATCAAGGCCAACCAATCACAGTTAGCAACCCCAATGTAACTTCACATGTGATGCACAACAGACATACCATGCCTGACAACATGCCCTGTATGGACAGATGACATTGACATCAGGGAATGCTGTTAGCATGGAATCAGTGTAGGTGCAGGGTAAACCTGATACCCTTTACCAGTTCCTGACACAGGTGGGCATGACTGGCACATCTGATGATAATCTGTGTTCATAACATGGGCCAGACAACCAAGGTACAGTTCCACATGTCGCTGTAAATGCATGTGGGAGGTGTGCACATCCTAGACACCATCCATGTCATGGACTAAGAAACACATACATGGCAAGTGATGCACAGCATTGGCCACACACAATAGTCACCCAGGTGACTGGATGGGGGATGCAATATCCACCTGTGTGGGCAAATGCAGAAACTACAGGCCTGAGCCACAATGCAGACTATTGTCATGTGGCCTGATGCCAAGGTATACCCATCTCCTACCCTTGTATAGCCTGCTGGCACTATTGACCACCACACACCCGTGCAGACATGCACCCATGCATGTCAGAACTGGCACCCTGTGTGTTTGTGTGTGTTTTGTATGTTGTGTATGTCCACATCCACACTCACTACAACCCTCAGGGCACAGTGAAGCATGCTGTCTGATGTCTGACACCTCTTCATACTCATTGCCCATATGACCTCCATATGAACCATGTGGTGCATGTGATACCTGCACATTGATGTGTTGTGGCAATCCCACTAGTGATGAGTTGCACTCCTGGCCCTGCCAAGTGTATCAATGTGTGTGCATCCCTGTGTGAGTGTGCCTGTGTTGATGCTGCCACCTGTTCATGCAGACAGGCACGTGCATGTCACCTACTGTATATCTACCGTATCCCTGTTGCAGATGTCAGTCACCATCACATATATGTTCTGAGTGTTCCACAGCAGGTAACCCATGTGGCGCATCCAATAACTGCATTGAACTGTGATAGCACTACATAGTTGTCGGGGCTTTGATACCCTGTGCTGGTGGATGTGTGACACAAACATGCTACAGTTTTAATCTCCCACCCCTCCCTGACATGTATTCGCCTCTGTCTGCCTCCCCCACTCCCTCTCTGGTTGATGTGGAGACCCACACCTGCTTTGCTTAGACAGCAGCATGTGTATTTTAAGTGATGCTCATGATCAGCTGATGGCCTCTGTATGAATTTCAGCCCTCCACTAGCTGATTGCATGTGGAACAGCTGTGCTAACATTCCCATAGCCAATTTCATGGAAACACACTCCAATACCTGGGAACATCATGGTGGTGTTGGCCCTTTTCTGTCACTGTGAGCAGGAACTAAATCTGTTGTTTGGCAAACAGCATCTCAGATGGATTGGGGATTTACCTCTAGCAAAATACACTGTGGAAAGAGGGCAACAAACAGGAGGGGGATGTGCCTGACCTGACTGCAGACTGTAAGTGTTGCTATACTGCATTTTTAGTAATGTTGGTTTAACAATGATTGTCTTGATATGCCTGTCGTACATGTCGCCATACCTGCCATGTCAGTTCCATGTATATGAGGAATCCCCATCTACAGGGTCATCTGCAGACTGGGCAGTGTTGTGCCTTTGGTCTCATGTGCTATCCACAGTGCATCTATCTGCAGAATGCAGAAGGTAGTGTGAGGATTGCAATCTGTAGATGGTGAAGGCCGTGATAGTTACTGACGTCATATCCCTCATAGGACATATGTTGCAACAAACCCCGTATCAATGGTAAATTTATGAGGTTATTACAGCAACATGTCTATACTGGCCCTGTTTATGTGCTGTCAGCCACACCTCTGTCAACCTTTGTACATATGTCATGCATGAAGTGGTGCATATGTGCTGTACACCATAAATAGTGTCATCATATCTGATAACAAGCCAGTGATATGTCAGATTGCTACACATGTCATTACAGTAGGGGTTATATTTCCTGACATAACCTGGACATTCTGTGGATGTTTGTACAGTACTGAGGTCTGTGCAGTGATGGTGAATGTCGGCAGTGTGTGTATTGTTAATATGTACCTTAGCCTGTGTACAGACTGTGGTGAATGTCGTTGTTCTAGCTCCCCTTCAATCTGATGTTACATATTGCCCCATTGTATGGTACCATTTTGGCATACATGTTTGTAGGGCCATACACACACATGTCCCATACCACAGACAGCCATCAGACCAAACTGTGTAGCAGCCCAGTATATGTAGGGTCATTCTGTGAGTGGCACATATGAGGCTGGTGTAGAACAGATAGTCCATATACTGTAATATTATGCTAGCTTACCATATGTGGTTGTGGCTGTGTTCGCATTGGTTGTGGTTATTCACTTTCACACAGGTGTATCTTACACTGTGCTGTGAAATGGCTGTTGAGCCTGCTATATATGCAGGTACATGTGCATTCCCTCATACGAGATGTAGGCCAGTGTTGTGCCAGTTTGCCTGTAGCCTGCACAATGCATTGTTACATGCCTAGCAGCTTAGTGTACTTACCCAGTGAGATGTCATGTGCAGATACTTGCCAGATGTACAACTGCTAGACCTCCCTTAAATGTCATGTATGTCACACAGAGCAGTGGGATGCTGTACAGATGTATGTCAATATCTAGTGGGTAGTATGTGTCCATGGCACCCCTGTACCAGCAGTCATTATGTTTCAGCCCAGACAGGAGTGTGTGAATCCAAAACCTATGATGGCATATGTATACCAGTCTTTATGTGTTATACCCATCTACATGGCTATCTACATCCATATTGTTAGGCCTGGTACACATGTTGTGCACTAAGGGATTATGTGTGTACCTCTGGACTGTACATTGTGTCCAACATTCCACATATATTGACCAATATCTCTGCTGCACTACACAGGGGCATTACATGCTAGCGGCGGTACTTTACACTGATTTCCTTAGGATGTCTTTCAGTAGCCAATGGCACACATGTCATAAGCAGATGTGACCTTTCGCACACACCATGTCTGTGAAGGCAACCCCAATGACAGTAGCAATAGTCTAGTAATATACCTGCTATACATACCTGACATCCCCTTGCACTACGACTTTGGGACTATAGGGACTGGGGTAGGGCTGCACTCCATGTCCAGGAAATATGGTGGAAATATATGTACATATACTTATCCAAAAAGATATAGGTATATGATTACACATGTGTAGTACTTCCAATTACCATCGCCATGGCAACCATCCACTATGAATCCCTACATCATGTAGACATGATCCCTTTACATTTCCTGTGTGATGGACATCCTTCCTGTTTGTGGCCATCAGTGTTATAGACAGCAGGTAGCAATACCACTTACAGGAGAACCTGCACACTCAGGACAGCCACATATATGTAGGAGGATCAGTAACTACAGACAGACTGTGAGTAGAGTTGTGATATGCTTTGTATAGTACTGGTGTTACAGAGTTTGTGTGTGTGTACATACTAGTACACCTTGGAATGCAGTCTGTCTGCATAGCTCACTATTGTGGGCATATCCTCTTGCTGCACAGAGGTTTGCCTATCATGTGTTGTCTGTCCATCACACAGGTCCTGTGTCAGATATTACACTGGCAGTGTGTGTGTTGCGTGCTATCAGTACATGGCTTCATCCATTTCTGTTTTTAACCTCAATTCCCTGACTAAGGGTACATTGCAGACTATCCTGTAACACCATCACCTTGCTTAGTGTATGGCAACAGTGTTCCACATATGTGCCTGTGTTCCAGCCTCTGTCCTCCATCTACATACAAAGCTTTGCACATATGTCATGATGTTGGGGGTTGTTCTGTAGTGGGCTGTGAGTATATCACACTGCCATTGCTGCCATCAGTCCACTGCTGTTGTATTCCCCATACATACAATGGGGCTGAGGCCATATATGTGTGGGTGTCACCTACACAATACATGTGTGCCCTTATGCAATCCAGAGGCCAGTGTACGTAGCAGTGGTATATTGGCCTGTATTATGGAGTCTAGGAGGGGAGCACTATAAATGACCTAGGCTGTTACAACATGTGGGGGTATCAGGGGTGAGCTGCGGCAAGGTATCTGCATGTACAGTACTGTATACTTCACCTATATTTACATTACTTACATGAATTGGGGTACTGCAAGCCTACAGCCTCCTGCCATGCAGACTGTTCTGTTTGTCGGTGTGCTTGTGATGGTGTCAGTTATGCCTTGTTATGTACCAGTTACAACCCATGTGATCACATAACGTCTTTAACACCTACTGAGTTGTACAGAGTGTAGATAGAGGCTGCTGAACTACACACCTGCAGTACATACTGTTGATTGTTTGGTATCCTGTGGCCCAGTCTGTCTTCACTAATGTACAATTTGAAGGGTGTGACCTGGACAGCAACAGTTGTGAACCTTTCCAGACTACTGTATTAGTGTAACTGTTTCACAGTTACAGTTCTCTGTTTATATGGTTGCAGTGTCAGAACAGCTATATGACGTGGCATGTAGAACTGTAATAGTACACAATTAAAGGTTTCTCATTTCTGCAAACCTGTGTGTGTTGTCTTTCCTATGACCTTTCTATGGGTATATGTTGCAGACAACGATTGACATTTGTATAGGTGGCCCATACAGTGTCCAGTTGTTCAGGTGTTAACTATAGGCATAGTGGCTGTTCCATATTGTGTGCACCTTCTATATATCTAACATACTGTCCATATATCTGTGTGTGTATGTGTAGTCACATGTATATATATATATATATATATATATATATATATATATATATATATATATATATATATATATATGTATATCTGTATCTGCATATCTGTGTCTGTGTATCTGTATCCTGGGGATGTTGATGACTTCCACATGTTACATGTCCTATTGGAGGCAGGCTGTATTTGGTAGTGTATTGCAGGTTGCATGTGTTTGGCTGTGGGGGGATGCCTATTTGCGCGAGATGTATAGTGTATGGGACCTCTCAACCCCATCTACGGTGCATGTGGACATATGTGTATTTGTTAATCTGCCATTGCTATCTACAGATATATGGTCATATATACCTATATAGATATATATATCTGCTAACATACATATAACCATGTCCATATATACCTACATCGATATATATCTGCGTCCACATAAGTAATGTGCTGTGTATATGTAGACATATAGGTATAGCACATATATGTGTCAATTTAGGCATATGCATGTATATATGTGCATATATATTGATATATATGTATATAGTGATAGGAATATATATATATATATATATATATATATATATATATATATATATATATATATATATACATATATAGATATGTTGTATCTGTTTAGTTATCAATATCGTTACACACTCAGACATCTAGGTGTTGGTATACATTCTCTGTACTGTTGCATGACAGGACTGGATGATATGTTTCTGAAAGCATTGAATGTCTTTGTATCTGTCATGGCTTAGTAGTAAATCACTTTGTGTATGGATTGTAGGGTCCTGGGTTCGAGCATTGCAAAGGCAATTTATTTTGTTGCTGGGCAAAACATGGGCCGTTGGATGCAGAGCAATTAAGGCACTTTAATGCAGTTGTATGTGGGTTTGCACGGGTTTGCGCAGAGCTAAGCACTGCTAACCTCCGGTTACAGTTTCTCATACTCTGTTAGGTTTTAAATTGCTTAACCTGTGTAGGCATAGCTTACTCCCATGCAAACATGCGTAAACCAGCTTACTGCTGCTTAAAAGTGTATACTCCCGCTTACCCCCATGCTAATTTCTTTAAAAGAAAAGAAAAAAGGGTTGACAGGAAAGTTGTGAAAAAGGGACACAAAGAGGTTAAGACAATAGGGGAAATAGCTAGTCATGTGCAGGAAGGGTGTAAGAAAGGTACATAGCTGCCCATTTCTTCTATAGCAACAGCTGTGCATATACACTGAATTTGGAGGTGGATTTGGAGCCTCAAACCCTGGGAGAGAGGTGAGGACAAGATAAATTCATTGTGATGCCAATTAGACCAGATTACATGTGTCCAGTGGACACGTGTGTTACGTGGACAGCTATGTATGGGGCGTGATGTTTTTGTGGGAACAGATTGCCCTTTTTTTCAGGTGAGAGTGGGATGTTTGGGAGGGGTAGAATGTATAATTGCAGAGGTAGGTTAACAGACAAGACAAACAAGATGCATACAGGGGCAGTATATGACACATGTGGGGGGTAAACACCTTGGACAGGGAGGGGTGTTTGGAGGTCGCAAGCCCATGAGCCCCCAAATGTGAACAATGGGACTAAGGTCCCCACCCACGGGCAGTCACCACTGCACCTTCACGGCCCCAAAGGTGGCTGTGCTGACAGCTGTGTAGGAGGGGCAGGCTCACCTTCTAATTGCACCACTCAGCCCTCAAGCTGGCATAGCCAGTCTCGAAACTCCAGATCAAGCTCTCTACACACCACGGCCCGGACATGTTGATAGGTGACAGGTTCCCCTCCGCGCCTGCTCCCAGGGGGGGGTGAGCCCCATCCCCTGCAGTGCTTCCACCCAAAGGTGGTGCAGGGCCCACAGAGGAGGAGGTCCCCAGCTGAGCCTCAGATGTGCTGGTGCCCAGTGCCATGTACAGCTGAGTTGGGCAGGTGGGTCCGCTGGGACCGGCCTTCCCATACGAGCTATGTTGTTGCAGGTTTATGACAGATATGGGTTATTAACCTGACAGATATGGGTTAGTAACAGTCAACAGCATTCAGGATTAGTTATAACAGCATGCATAGGTATTCCCATTAATCCAAAACACCAGATTTAATACAGTTGCAGAGCAAGCAGAACACATGCATATATGGAACAACAGTGGCCATTACAAGAGCATGCAGGTTTCACTGATGGCAATAGGCCACCAATATGGGTGTATTTTAACATGGCACATGCATAGAAACAAATGTGAAGATATATAAAACATTAGGACATATGTCCCAACAAATGTTTGGAGTGTACACATACCAGATGAGGAGGTTCATTGGGTTATTTTGCACATATGGTAGGGGTGAGAGAGAGTTCAATTAACAACTAATATATCCTTGTAGTTTTCACAACATTCTTAGTCACTGCAGTGATCTTTCCCTTACATGTATTATTACACTACCCAATGGCCTTATATTGTACACTGGCATGTTTATAGATTATTATATATGTGACCTGTGTCTTACATACAGGCATGACAAGATGCAGGTGTTAATGCAACATATGCTGAATATTGCAGTCATACAGTTTGTGTGAGGTGCTAGAATGACAGGTTTGTTTTCATATACATTCTATGACTATGTACACATTTGACTATCAGTTATATGCCATTAACAGCTGCGTAAATTACTGGGATCATCACACTGCTTTTCAGGGGAACAGGGTACCAGGCTGGTGATATGGGCCATTTATCTGGACATGCTGGACAGACTGGAACAGTTGTGGGGTATGAATATGCATACAACTGTCTATCTGGACATTCTAGTACATTCTTTACAGTTGTTGGGTGTAATTATACATACAGCTTTCTATCTGAACATTGTAATAAAATCTGTACAGTTGTGGGGTATGATTATGCATACAACTTACTAGCACTCCTGGGATTCAAACCCCTGCTGTGTGTGACAAAATAATAGTTAACATCACAGTACACTGTGCCATCAGGGAATTGATGTGAAGCTTTCTACTCTTTTCTATCTAAGACTCCCTCACTTGTACAATATGACTGACCTCTTGGTGCTTCCAGCATTGTTATACAGAACTTCATACACATTTTATCTGCATACCACAGCGTGGGTAACACTTCTTAATACAACAGTACTATTTATAGTATGCAACAGTTCAACTACATATGAAAGAAGAGTAAACAGAAGCACTCCAGGGGTTATACCTTTATTCACAGAATATTACACATTTAATCCTACTGGTATGACACTTTCTAAGGCTCTTATATTTATTTGTTATGACAGTACATGCAGAGAAATACTAACCTGCATTGCAAAGCAGCCTTTGCAACCTAGCATCATGGGCTTGCTGGTTTGCAGCCCACTCATCTGCAGCTGTTGGAGGAATACAGTGATATTTAGCCATACCTATCCATAGTATACACAAGCTAGGCAATTCTTAACTACTTAGTGGAATGAGTACTTAGAAGTGGGGCATTAGCCATCTGCTGAGACTCCTGGATCCACTGTTCTAGTACATCCCCCCTCCACCGCTTCAGGTCAGCATGGTGGTGCCTGAACTGCTCTCCAGTCCGGGAGATACATGTGGCACTGGTGAGGTTATGGGCGACACTGTCCCAGGCCTCTGTTTTATACTGCGAGCCCTGATACTGGCCCTGCAGTAGTCTCTCCTTATGATGTTTTACCAGGAGCCATTCCATGAGTTTTGACTCCTGGATGCCCCAGTGCTGCACTCTAAAATGAGTGCCTTCCCCCACACCAGCCATTCTGCCTGCAGTAGGAAGCTACAACCAGTTATGGACCATATTCCAGCCTGTGTGGTTTAAATATGGCCAATTACCCACACTTTTCCATGATTGGCCAGGTTTGAAGAGGCTAAGCTATGGGCACACCTGCTTACCTAAGGTTGGCAGTGCTTAAAGGGGTATACCAGTAGGCAGATTGGATTGGCTCCCCTACACATTGCTTATTTAGTGATTTATTCTTCATTACAGGTTATATATGTGTCTGGTATCCGTGATACATGTGTACATACACTGAATTGGGACCTGGGAACTTCTACACTTTATTACAATAACACCTCACATCTATGTTTACTGCAGTACTCCAGTTCACATATTTATGTTATGTAGCATGTCATACCACTTCACACTGTACATAGATTCAATTCACATGTTTGGTTTGATTTTCCTGTGGTGATTAGTTTGCTGATACCTTGCTCATCTGTATTGCTGTGATGGCTTAGTGGTTGACTACTGTGAGTATACTGTTCAGGGTCTTGAGTTCGAGCCTTGCAGAAGCAGTTTATTTTGTGGCTGGGCAGAACACATGGGTTTGCACGGGTTTGCATGATAGTAAGCACTGCTAACCTCCAGTTACAGTTTCTTAAACCAGTTAGCTTCTACTTTGCTTAATCTGTGTAGGCAATGCTTACCGCCGCCCACACAGGCGTATTTCCGCTTGCTGATGCATACCCCCGCGCTACTTCATGTACATGTCGGTTTTATACATGCTTAAGTCAGGTGTACATGTCAGGTATGACTGTTCACGAAGGTCAGTGTAAGGTTAAGTGGAATTCCAGTTTAGCATTTCTGATTAGGCTACAGTCAGGTATTCGGGTTAGGTTTAGTTATGCCATACCTGTGCTGTAGAGTAGATGTGAATAGTAGAGGTGTAGGTGGATAGGTGGAGGGGGGGACATTTTAACTGTATAGTAGGCCATTAGACTGATGGGTGGGGGAGTGGTAGTGCAGGTTTGCAGGGTGTTGGGATATGTATGTGAGGCAGGACAGGAGGTGTCAGTGTCAGTAGTTGGTGTAGGGGTCTGGAGTGTTGGGGGGTGGCGGACTTCACCAGGCGGTGATCCAAGTGTGCTTGGTTTTTCCCTTCATGTGTTATTACATGTGTAGTCTGGGACTGCTGCGGTAATACACCTAGGTTGGGGGTTCCAGATTCTGCCAATATAGTTGTGTGGAGGGTGTCACCTACTTGTGACTGTGGACATTACTACGAATGCAACAGGGGTCGATAGGTAAGTGGTGTTATTGGGCCACACAGAGGGGCTGATAGTAGGGGACATGTCCAGGGATGAGCAGGACAGCTGATGGGAAGGTCCACAGCTGGCCATTTCTTCTACAGTGACAGCTGTGTATATACCCTGCATTTGGGGGTAGGTCTGGACAATCACACCCCTGGGTGGGGGTGAGGACAGCAACATAGCTCTCAACTGATCGGAGACAAATCTCAACAGAATCAGGGACAACTCCTCAAGTAATCAGGGACAATCAGGGACATTTTCTAAATATTTGTAGTATTAACCTGAAACATTTGCAGAATAAGAGAATGTGGATTAATATAGGTTTTCTGATGTGAAACGTCTATAACTCTGAATTATTATCATTATTTATTAAGGGCAATTCACCACCTTTTTTTCAGCACTCATCAGTTTTCAGGGGGATTAAGAGGGCAGACCTAAAATCGGAGTCTATATCAGGGATGTCCCTGAAGATTAGGGACAGTTGAGAGGTCTGGACAGAAGTAATACCTTGTGATGTCAATTAGTTCGGCTTACATGCCTACAGTGGGGTGTTGTGACCAAGTGTTCTTTGGTGTCATTTAGTGGGTTTGCAACAACACATCTGGTAATACCATCCTTTGCCAAGTAAACTAGACTTTGCTGCAGTGGGACTCATACTGGGCGTAGCTGCTCTATAGGTGTCAGCTCTGCCCAATGCCCACTATTGCTTACATCCCTGGGGTGGTCCACATAGAACCACTCCAGCCACCACCTGCGCAGCTAGGCCCATAATTTCATAACCATAGCTCCCAAACTGCACATCCTCTTCGTCACTCTTCCTTACTCCAGGTGCAGGTCGGGTCTGGCCACACCAGTACACACTACCCACTCCCCACTTCTCGGGACCCATCATGAATGTTGTCTCGCCCCATGGCTCATCAGGCTTCCCCAACCTTGTAGACCGAGAACATGCGTGGCCTGCTGTTAGACATCGGTGTAATGGCTGGAATCCCGAATATCCTAGAATTTTTGGGGTGTCCCTAAAGGGACATTCTTGTCTTTGTTTCAAGATTAGACTTGGCAGGTCTCTACCACTGGTAGTACCCTGCCTATAGTCTGGGAAGCAGTGGTGTGTTTACTTTTATTCTGTGTTTGTATGTTTCACCTGTCTAGCTGCGGGGGGCTGATGCTACGTGTTACACGTTTGTTGATTGGACCCCTCACCTATATATTTACATCTACATCTGGTTATTCCATTCTTTGCCATGTGAAATAGACTGTGCTGCAGTGGGACTCATAGCGGGAGTGGCTGCTCGTTGGGTGGTGGCTATGCCCAATGAACATTATTGCTTAAATCCCTGGGGCTGTCTGAATAGACACACTCCAGCAAACACCTGCATGCCTAGACCCATAATTACATACCCTTAGTTCCCCCACCCGCACCTCCTCTACAGCACTCATCCTTACTCTGGGTGCAGGTCGGGTCTAAACACACCACTACACACTACCCACTCTCCACTTCATGGAATCCATCTCGTACGTTGTCTCGACCCATGGGTCATCAGGCTTTCCCACCCTTGTAGTCCGGGTATGTACATGCCCCGCCTTGATAGGTCATCGCACGGGCTTCCTTCTATAACAATACAATTTTTGGGTTGCCCCGCAAGGGATGCTCCTGTCTCTGTTCCATGATTAGACTTCTCGGGTCCACTGTGTCCTCCCACTTGTTGTATCCTGCCTGTGGTCTGGGGAGCAGTGGATTGTTTACATTGTTTGTGGGTTTGTTTGTATGTTTCCCCTGTCTGGCTGGGGGTGGTGTTCATGCTACGTGTTACACGTTTTTTGCTTGGGCCCCTCACCTCCACTGGCATGGCCTGTGAACATATGTCATTCTTAGGTGCTGTATCTTATCATAGTTATATATCTGTGTATATCTATGCACACACACACACACACACACACACACACATATATATATATATATATATATATATATATATATATATATATATATATACATACACATATATATATATATATATATATATATATATATATATATATATATATATATATCTAACAACATGTGGATGTATGGGTAGATGTATATATGTATATGTGGGTATTTATTTATGTCTATCTATGTATGTATACATTTGTACTACAGAGAGGGGGAGGTATATATCCATATAGTTATGGGTATTCATACAAACACATATACCTCTAAATCTTTAGCTACATATCCGGTAATGTTGACTGGTATTGCTGGATACTGTGTTTCGTGTACATGCCAGCCAACCTTGTGTGCCAAGTATGCTTTGCGATACCTACGACTGACTCCGTTAGTGTACACAGAGTCACATGTGACACCGGCCATTGGATACGGTGTGCCTAGGCACTTTCAAGCAGTTGTAAGTGGGTTTGCACAGAGATTAGCACTGCTGGCTTCTGGTCACAGTGTCTTACACGACGTTAGCGTGTCCTTTGCTTGATCTGTGTCAGTGGTGCTTTACCCCGGCCAAACACACTTGCACACACTTACTAGTGATTACATATGCTTACTACAGCTTATCTGTGCTTACGCCTGCTTACTGCTGACTTCATTATGGTACTGACTCTTCACATGTGCATTTCATGCAGTACTCCAGTTCACATTTAAATGTTATTTAGTAGGTTATACAGCAATAAAATGTAAATAAATGTCCGTATACAGATTTCACATGGAAAATGGTATGTGCTACAGTGGGACTCGAACCGGGATTGCCTCCTCGTTAGGTGGATGTTCTGTCCACTATGCTATTGCTGTGCTGCTTCATTTGCTATATCTTCCTTGTTATCCTCTTCAGCCTTTTATGCTACTTTAAACATAGCTAAGCGATGGGCACATCCGTGCACCGACGGTTAGCTGTACTTGGAGTTTAAAAATTAATTACAGGGGTTACTTCTTTTTATTTTTATGTCCTGTTGCTGTTGTACACGTGGGGGACTGTTGGTGGGGATATGCGGACAACTATGAGCAGTCTTGCTCATTTATTTACAGTTTCTGCTATTCTACTTTGCAGGGGCATGTTTATTCTGAGAGCTCTGCTCTCAGACACGCCCCCTGCACTCATCCACACTCTATGTAGGATTAGGAGGTCAGGCAGAGCGCCTTCATTAATATGCTTGCGTGCTGCCATCCTCCTCCTAAACGGCCGCTTCCATGCAGGACTAGACTAGTCCTGCATGGAAGAGTAGTGAATCCATGGGAGACTCTCCTTAATTAAAATGATTATCTTTCCTAAAATTCTCTGTATAATAATCCCCTGACTGGTATACATATGCCACACTCCTGTCTGGCCTGACACATAATGAATGCTGGCACAGGGGTGTCATGGACTCATACTACCCACTAGATATTGAATAATCCACAATAAATGACCAGGTGTAAAAAAACAATAAATGAAAAAATACACCAGTCCAAAAAGATGCAGCTAGGCAAAGAAGGCTTTAATCCCAAAAAAATTAATGCCAACAAAATGGTTAACAGCCGTTTTCATCACAAAATAATCATAGACTTCATCAGATAAAACCATACAAAAACCACTGTGTTTAAGTACAATTTAAAAAACAAAAAGAATCAATCAGTACCATGTTTTAATAATTCAAATAAGTTACATGATAAAATTTAAAGTAAACCTTCCATTTTGTTAAAAGCCTACTTGAACCATATATCCCACTTTTAAAATTGTATGTCTACTAAAAAATTTTTCTAAAAATATATATAAATTTTCTAAATAAACACATAGTGCATAATAAAAAAATCAATAATCCAAAAAAAAACACAGTATATACGGAGAGAATAGTACACTGAAACCACTTGTAGTAAGCCAAAGCATTTATTCACTTATTCACAAAATAAATCCAAGATAAACACATCCACATTATAAAAAATATAATAAAAAAATCACAACTTGGCTTCCCTGAGTTTTAAAAGTGAAGATATACAGATGTTGTCATTAAGCCCCGGTGGTCTCCCAGAGTCCAGGGTAACCTGCCAAAATAGCTCCCTGTACTCGAGTCTAGCCTCCCATGGACCACCCCTTTTGTCCATGGATACCTGCTTGACCACAAAGAACATAAAACTAGCCCCACTGCAAACTAGTGTGTGTTTGTAAAGTGCATTCCACTCATTCATAGTCCTAACATCACAAAGGTGTTCGTACACACATCTTTTCAACTTCCTCTCCATTTTTCTAAGATAAAATGCCTGACAAATTTTACAAATAGAAATGTAGACAACCCCCAAAGTATTACAGTTTGAATACATATTGTTATGGATATCCCTCCCTCTACTAATGAGGAAAATCTTTTCACAGTTTGCCATAAAGGCACATTGTGTACATGTACCACAAGCATATGTACCAATTTTCTTATGGTGGTTGGAACCAATATTATATTGCTTGCTCTCAAGCATATCCTTCAAGTTTTTACCCTTTCTATACACAAAGCACAAGGGTTCATGTTTGATAACATCCAAATCTGTAAATTCCAAAAACTTCCCCCACTCACTTTGAACACCAAATTCCATAGAAAAAAATATGTTGATGTTGACCGCCTCTTCAGGCATAGTCCTCAAATCACTCGTCACAAGGGGGCCCCTCCCTAATAAGGGAAAATAGAGCTCACCCCTTTTCTGTTTAACCTCCTGCCTATATTTTTTCACTATGTGAATGGGATATCCTCTATCCAAAAATTAACCTTCCAGTGGTGTCACATTATTTTTCAAAGTCCTCATCAATGGATATCAGGCGCCTAATTCTAATAATAACTCAGGGCAGCCAAGTTGTGATTTTTTATTATGCACTATGTGTTTATTTAGAAATTTGTACATATTTTTAAAAATTATTTTAGTAGACATACAATTTTGAAAGGGGGATATATGGTTCAAGTAGGCTTTTAACAAAATGGAATGCTTACTTTAAATTTTATCATGTAACTTAATTGAATTATTAAAACATGGTACTGATTGGTTCTTTTTGGTTTTTAAATTGTACTTAAACACAGTGGTTTTATGTATGGTTTTATCTGACAAAGTCTATGATTATTTTGTGATGAAAACAGCTGTTAACCATTTTGTTGGCATTAATTTTCTTCGGATTAAAGCCTTCTTTGCCTAGCTGCATCTATTTGGACTGGTGTATTCTTTCGTCCACTAGATATTGACATACATCTGTACAGCATCCCACTGCTCTGTGTGACATACATGACATTTAAGGTAGGCCTGGCAGTGGTACATCTGGCAAGTATCTACATATGACATCTCACTGGGTAAGTACACTAAGCTGCTAGGCATGTGACAATGCACTGTGCAGGCTACGGGCAGACTGGCACAACACTAGCCTACATCTTGTATGGGGGAATGCACATGCACCTGCATATATAGCAGGCTCAACAGTCATGTCATAGCACAGGGTAAGATACACCTGTGTAAAAGTGCATAATCACAACCAATGTGAACACAGCCACAGCCACATATGGTAAGCTAGCATAATATTACAGTATATGGACTATCTGTTTTACACCATCCTCATATGTGCCACTCACAGAATGACCCTACATTTACTGGACTGCTACACAGTTTGGTCTGATGGCTGTCTGTGGTATGGGACATGTGTGTTTATGGCCCTACAAACATGTATGCCAAATAGTGCCATACAGTGGGGCAGCATGTAACATCAGATAGAAGGGGAGCTAGAACAATGACATCCACCACAGTCTGTACACAGGCTAAGGTACATATTAACAATACACACACTGCCGACATTCACCATCACTACACAGACCTCAGTACTGTGCAAACATCCACAGAGTGTCCAGGTTATGTCATGAAATATAACCCCTACTGTACATGACATGTGTAGCAATCTGACATATCACTGGCTTTTTATCAGATATGATGACACTATTTATGGTTTACAGCACATATGCACCACTTCATTTATGACATATGTACAAAGGTTGACAGAGGTGTGGCTGACAGCACATATACAGGGCCAGTATAGACATGTTGCTGTGATAATCTCATAAATTTATCATTGATACGGGGTTTGTTGCAACATATGTCCTATGAGGGATATGACGTCAGTAACTGTCATGACCTTCACCATCTACAGACAGCAGTCCTCACACTACCTTCTGTATTCTACAGATAGATGCACCGTGGCTAGCACATGAGATCAAAGGCACAACACTGCTCAGTCTGCAGATGACCCTGCAGATGTGGATTCCTCATATACATGGAACTGACATGGCAGGTATTGCGACATGTACAACAGGCATATCCAGACAAACACTGTTAAACCAACATTACTCCAAATGCAGTATAGCAGCACTTACAGTCTGTAGTCAGGTCAGGCACATCCCCCTCCTGTTTGTTGCCCTCTTTCCACAGTGTATGTTGTTAGAGGTAAATCCCCAATCCATCTGAGATGCAGTTTGCCAAACAACAGATCTAGTTCCGCTCACAGTGACAGAAAAGGGCCAACACCACCATGATGTTCCCAGATATTGGAGTGTGTTTCCATGCAATTGGCTATGGGAATGGTACCACAGCTGTTCCACATGCAATCAGCTAGGGGAGGGCTGCAATTCGTGCAGAGGCCATCAGCTGATCATGAGCATCACTTAAAATACATATGCTGCTGCCTAAGCAAAGCAGGTGTGGGTCTCCACATCCACCAGAGAGGGAGTGGGGGAGGCAGACAGGGGTAAATACATGTCAGGGAGGGGTGAAAGAGTAAAACTGAAGCATGTTTGTGTCACACACTTCCCAGCACAGGGTATCAACCCCCTGACAACTATGTAGTGCTATCACAGTTCAATGCAGTTACTGGATGCACCACATGGGTTACCTACTGTGGCTCACTCAGAACATATTTGTGATGGTGACTGGCATCTGTAACAGGGATATGGTAGATATACAGTAGGTGGCGTACACGTGCCTGTCTGCCTGAACAGGTGCCAGTGTCAACACAGGCACACTCACACAGGGACGCACACACATTGACACACTTGGCAGGGCCAGGAGTGCAACTCATCACTAATGGGATTGCCATAACACATCAATGTGCAGGTATCACATGCACCACACGGGTCATACAGAGGTCGTATGGGCAATGAGCATGAGGAGGTGTCAGACATTAGACAGCATGCTTCACTGTGCCCTGGGGGGTTATAGTGAGTGTGGAAGTGGACATACCATACAACACACACATGAAAACACAGGGTGCCAGTTCTGACATGCATGGATGCATGTCTGCATGGATGTTTGGTGGTCAATAGTGCCAGCAGGCTATACAAGGGTAGGCAATGGGTATACCTTGGCATCAGGCCACATGACAATGGTCTGCATTGTGGCTCAGGCCTGTAGTTTCTGCATTTGTCCACACAGGTGGGTATTGCATCCCCCATCCACTCACCTGGGTGACTATTGTGTGTGGCCAATGCTGAGCATCACTTGCCATGTATGTATTCCTTAGTCCATGACATGGATGGTGTCTAGGATGTGCAAACCTCCCACATGCATGTACAGCAACATGTGGAACTGTACCTGGGGTGTCTGGCCCATGTTGTGAACACAGATTATCATCAGATGTGCCAGTCATGCCCACCTGTGGCAGGAACTGGTAATGGGTAGCTGGTTTACCCTGCACCTACATTGATAGCATGCTAACAGCATTCCCTGATGTCAGTGACATCTGTCCATACAGGGCATGTTGTCAGGCATGGTATGTCCATTGTGAGTCACATGTGAGGGCACAGTGGGGTTGCTAACTGTGATTGGCTGGCCTTGATGTCACATGTATGGGTATGGCTTTGCACTCCAACCTTTCAGCTAATTCACATCTGTTATCCATGTATGGTTGACATTGTGGTATATAGTAAGGCCACCATAAATGAAATAAGCAAAACCCCTCCACATTGCCCACACACCTCTACAAAGGAAGCATGATACAAACACACACACATGTCATGTCTCGGAGTAGAACCCCTACCCAACTAGTTAACTACACTACAGCACTACGCAGTTATAGTACACACCACGGACATCACTAAAGTACATTTTCCCCAAAGGTGTATTTCACAATGACTGACATCAGCAAGATTGCCAAAGTAGGGCATTTGTAATGTGCTGCGAGTGAGTAGCCTATAATGCATTGCTCCATACACAGATATGGAAACACACACAAAACATCCGGAACTGCCATGGATGGAGATGGAACCCTACAACAGTTCTAAATCACACTACAGCAGTACGCAGTTACAGAATGTGCTACATAGATTACTGAGCTACAACCTTTCCAGAGGTGTATTTCTAGGTGGGTGACATCAGCAGCCTTGTGAATGTTGAGTATATGACTTCTAAGGAGTGTGAGTTCCCTAAAAAGCATTGTTCTCTACTCAGTCAGACACACACACACACACACACACACACACATTCACAGTTGGCAAGTCTGGGGTTGGAACATCTACCTATTTACTTCCTCATACTACAGCAGTACGCAGTTACAGGATGCGCGATGGAGATTATTGGGTTATGACTTTCCCAGAGGTGTATTTCTAGGTGACTAACATCAGCAGCCTTGCCAAAGTTGAGTATATGAATTGTACAGAGTGTGAGTAGCCTAAAACACATTGCTCTTTACTCAGTCAGACATACACAGAAACACACACAATTGCCAGGTCTGGGGTTAGAACACCTACCTAACTACTTTACCACACTACAGCAGTGCGCAGTTACAGGACGCACTACAGGGATTACTGGGCTATCACTTTCCCAGAGGTGTATTTCTAGGTGAGTGACATCAGTAGCCTTGCCAAAGTTTAGTATATGAATTGTACGGAGTGTGAGTATCCTAAAAAGCATTGCTCTTAACTCAGTCAGACACACACAGATCCACACACAGTTGCCGGGTCTGGGGTTAAAACACCTACCTAACTACTTTATCACACTACAGCAGTATACGCTACGGAGATTACTGGGCTATGACTTTCCCAGAGGCGTATTTCTAGGTGAGTGACATCAGCAGCCTTGCCAAAGTTGAGCATATGAATTGTACCGAGTGTGAATAGCCTAAAAAGCATTTCTCTCTACACAGTCAGACATGCACACAAACATACACAATTGTCAGGTCTGGGGTTAGAACTCCTACCTAACTAGTTTATTACTACAGCAGTATGTAGTTATGGGATGCGCCACAGAGATTACTGAGCTATAGCTCTCCCAAAGGTGTATTTCACATTGGATGACCTCAGCAGGCTTGTCATAGTACTGCTATGGGGAGGGCAGTGTGTGCATGGGCCATACCCCATTCATGTAGGGTTTGACATGCCACATGCGGGCACATACGGGGTCATATGTCACAGGTACATGTATACAGCTACTAGATGGCTACTTCCTTGTACAGTCATGTTGCACAGATGGCACGTGCACCACATAGTCTGTCATGCTGACAGGTACTGGTGGCTAGTATCTGCAGTGAGTGACATCTGCACCTCATGTGTTTGGGGCCCTTTGGCTGTGTGCTGGGTGGGAGAGGCTCAGTTGACTCCTTGACAGGGTCACTTTCTTCCACACATCTATGCCCGTCTACATTTGGCTTATTATAGTGTGTTGTCCTTACATATATATCTGTATTCCTATCCACTGTGTGTGCAAGGCAGGAGTGGTGCATACTGACATGTCTGCACTGAGAACTACTACTGCCAGATATGTCTGGTCCACTGGTGTTTGCAGACATGGCCTTCATGTGTTTAAGTGTGTGAGCATGCTCAGTATGTCCTTTCAGTATGTTGTTGACTGACATTGCCTTCATTCCTCCAAGTGTGTGAGCATGCCCAGTATGGCCATCTGTATTGCATGTGTGGATCAAGTCCAGGTGGTTTGTACTGTGGTGCAGACCTTTGTGTTGTCCATCGACAGGTAGCATGCTGTGTCTGCAGGGTATCCATTGGTCATTTGGCATTGACTGTTGCTACATTTCTGCATAGCTGGGGGGACACCTGACTGTTTGTACTGTTCTACACAGAAGTGGGGGGGCACACCTGACTGTTACTATAAGTGTACATTGGATGGGGGGCACACCTGATACTTGTACACATTTGCTAGGACTGTACTGGTATGTCAGGTACTCCATTTCAGTCTGTAGTCTTACCTATCCTGCTGGCTAGAGGCATACCAGTGTACTACAGATCTTAGCTTTGTTTACCTACATATTAGTTTCTGACTTCCCAGCCTTCACAACTTACATCCAACTGCCTGGCCTGCTGTGGTCTGTCTGTTTAGGCCTGGGGGAGGGGTTACCTTTAGGGCTCATTCAGAGGCCATAGTACAGCATTTGTTTGTGTTTGTCTTCACCTGTCCTGCTGGCTGAGACTGTTGTTGGGTATGTGAACCTTCCTGACTGGCATGTGTGGCCCTTATGGACACACATGCCACTCAGCCCATTTCCTGCAGTGGGTTTTGTCACCCTGTGTAGTACTGGCTACTATGGTGACTCCAGTATTTGTTACAGATGTCATGGTGCCACTATGGGTGCCTACTGTCTGCTGCCTTAACATTTGGCCACCCAATTCCCTTGCATGTTCACACCCATACCATAGCTACAGGTAACAACACATTCTACTCCATCTGGCAATTGGTAGGTTGATTGACTTACCTTGAGGGTGTGCCGGACTTGAGGATGGTGCTGGAGGGTTGCCTATGTTGGATGCACATAGTACACTCCCTATACATGGTTGGGCACAGATAGTGTCATGTTTGGCATCCCTTTTACTGTCTGTGTGAGTCAGACAGAGTTGTAATTCCCTGGGTCCCTACTGTGTTAGTGCATATACTATGCATTGCCTCTTTGCCAAGGCCAGGGCATACTGGGCATGCCTCCTTCTCCCTACTGGGGCAGGCTCAGGTCGTTCCTCCTCTGAGTCACTCTGTGCCTGTACAGGCCTTGACATTGGTGGGGGCTGTGTGGCTCTGCCCCATGCTGTTCCTGCTGCAGCTGTTTCCGCAGGATCATATTGTGTAGCATAGCACATACCATAACAATTTGGGTACATGTAGCTGGTGAAAACTGCAAGGCTCTACCGGATGTGTCCAGACACTGGAACCATGACCTGAGCATCCCAAACACATGCTCTATTATATGTCTGGCCAGTGCGTGTGCCTCATTATGGTGTTGTTGTTCAGGTGTGTTTGCATTTCTGATGGGTGTCATCAGCCACAGCTCCAGTGGGTAACCAGCATCCCCCACTAGGTGACCGTAGTGGATGTCCACATTGGCAAATCTGTGGTGCAGCTGCATCAGATCCATATGTGTGAATTGTCATAGCTTCCAGGTCAGCCAGCAGACACAGTCATTATAATGCCCTGGGCATCACATACGACCTGGCAGTTGATGGAGGGTATGCCCCTGTGGTTGATGTAGGCCCTACCCTGTTCACCGGGTGGTGCTTTGATGCATAAGTGCATGCAGTCTATAGAACCCACTACCCCAGGGTATTCTGCTATTTGGTGGAAGAGACACATATTGCTGGTCAACACCTCACGTGTGTTGAGGAAATATATGTGCTCACTGGCATGTGCTGACATGGCATCTAGGAACTGGTGGAATACGCTGGATGCTGATGCCTGTGATATGCCCATGATATCCCCAGTTGTGCTATGGGAGGTAAATGTGGCTAGTATACCTAGGCCTACACATACCTTGGTATCCACTGGGATGGATTCCCCTCGGCTAGTTTGGTGTGTCAGGTGTGGCCGGCACAGCTCAACAATTTGCTGTAGTAGGTCTCTGTCCACCCTATAGCGCTCCACTATCTCCAGCTCATGTAGCCCCTGGTAGGTTACCCTGGGTCTGTACACTCTTCTCTGTCTCTTCACTGTGGGTTGTTTGGCAGCATTCACATCCTCACCACCCTCAGCCTCTTGCACATGTTGTTCTATGTTGCCTGCTGCAGCCCTTCTCATTTTGTAGGTTTGTTTGTTAAAATTTCCCCACTTGTATATAACGGTGGTGCAGAGTGTGGTAAAGTTAGGTGGGAAGGTGTTTGCTTAGTTTATAGTAGTGCTCTGGGCTGGATTGGCCTGCTGCCTGTGTAATTAGCTGATTCTGATACATTTTACCTGTCAGCTCAGCTAGTTCTCTTTAATTACCTTCCTACTGCTGTTTTCCCTTCCCATTGCCTCCCTGTTCAAATGTGCACAGAGCTGCTATTTCCTGGTTTAACTTATTTTTTCTTCCTGTGCAACCCAGTGTGTGGCACGCACACCTGCTTACACTTTGTAAAGGGTGCTAGGCAGGTTTAGACACACCCCTAGCTTAGCTGTGCTAAGCTAGGAGCATTCCCGAGCCAAAGAGCTCCAATCCACTTACAGTATGCCTGACACCCCCCCCCCATGATGTCACCTATATCCTAGTCTTGCACCAAGGTATTTATACTCTTACACTCTTGGGGCCTGCCTCACACCCTGGGGAAAACTGGGATTCACTATCCTTCACCTCATTTGCATGGGATTGCCTGCTAATGCATAGTTAAATGTCTCACACTGAGCCTCCCCCCTTAGCAACCATTACTCACTGGCCAAGTTGTCTTCTGCCTGCCATTGACTTGCATGGCAGACTACTGCTTTTAGTTAGAGTGCTTATTTTAGGTTTATTTTATTATTTTCCCCCCGATCCCATTTGCGCACCACTACCCTATGCTTCCGCGGATGTGATCGGCAGACATTTCATGAAAGTTGCATTTTGTACATTTGGCATTGTTTGCAATGCCAGTGGCCTTCTACTTGGCCATTGGCATGCTTCCTCAATGCTATGCAGCCTTTATTTGGAGCTGTCATAGCTCTGTTTTGCAGTTTGCAGTACCGTACTCGGTTACTAACTGAGTACATTTCTGCATATTACGCTAGTCCTGCATGCCCTGTTTCCTGCTTCCTGGATGGCAAATTTACCTCATTTTCATGGTTTTCACCTGCAAATGAGGTGATTTGCATACAGGGGCTGGGGACGTGCAGCACTAGTGCTACAGCACTCGTGCACGTCAGATGTGCACGTACATGGATCGCTCAGCCGCCATATTGGCAAAATTTCATCTAACACTAATCATGTACGCCTTGCAAGCTTTTGAGAATCCGGGGGACAATCTTTATCCCTTTCACTCCCAAAAAAAATAAAAAATAACAGTATAACCCTTTGTTTCTGAGATTTCTATTTTTTACTTATAAGCCTAAATTGGCTTTAAACCATCACATTAGAGATTGGACATCTGGTAGCATTGGTCTTTCAGTTTTAGAATTATATTCCTTATCCTCAATTGTTATTATTTATTTATGTATTTATTTATTTATTTATTACAGTTTGATGGCTGGGATAGTCCACTGGGCCTGGAAGTGTCCATTTTCACTGGAGGCCTGGGGAGAAAAGCTCCACAGGATATAGACAATTTTACACTAGTTATGCAAAAGTAAATAAAGTAGCTGAACAGTGAAAAATACACAGATAATATACAATTTGTTAAAAAAAAGACAACATTTCTAATCCTAGGTAATGATTTACAAAAGTGAGATTCATGTAGTCTAAACATATTAACAGTACAGGCATTCCAGATGAAAAAAAAAACATGTAAGTAAAACATTTATGTACCGATAAAAAAACAAGCTTTTTTTTGGAAGTTAGAAGTATGAGGAGAGGACAGAGAGAAGAAGGTGAGGTGGGAGGGGTAAAAGGTGGTATATAGTGGAGAAAGGGAGTGGGTCGGGGATGTTTATGAGGTATAGGGTAGGAGAGGAAGTAGATGCAAAGGGTAAGACAGCACAGTGACAGAAGGTTGAGGTATATAGTGCATGGGAGATGGTGTTAAAGAGCTTATGTGATAGGGGTACAGGAACATTCCCACTTTGAAAGGAGGTGAGATTGAAGAAGAGTTTTGAAATTTGAGTGGCTTTGAGTATTTCAAAGGGTGGTAGGGAGAGAATTTCAGAGTTTAGGTAGGGAGCAGGATAATAGTAGGTGGCCAGGGGGTCGATGAGGCTTATATATGTTTAGAAGATTGTGGTTTTCTGATCTTAGAGAGCAGTTGGGAATGTAGGGTCTTAAAGAGATAGACAGAGAAGGACAACTAGGAGGTTTGAATATCAGCTTGTGAGCAGTAGTAAGTCTAAGGAGTTTGAGGTAGTTAGGAAGTTCAAGCTGTTTCAGGGAGTGGAGAGACAGACAGTGATGTGATGAGTTTCTGGAGTTGGTGGCAAATTTGGAGAATTTATTGTAACAGGCTTCCAACTTGGCCTGTAAGCCTAGCTGAAGGTTAGTGAATGGGAGGGGTGCCATATATAAGAGAGGGAAGAAGGTAAGTAAAGGTAAGGGTGTGTCTGGTGGAGGGGGTAAGGTAATGATTGCGTCTATACAGGAGACCTAGTTTTTGGTGAGTTTTTTTGATATTAGTTTGGATATGGATGTCAAATTTTAGATTTTCATCAATTATGACACGGAGCAGTTTGGTATGTGATACTATATCTATGGGACTGTTATTATGAGCAGTCACTGTAAAAGAGTTTTTGTCTATATTGGTGTTTTTGGATGGGGAGAAGATCATTAACTTTATTTTATTAGCATTTAAGGCGAGGTGGTTACTATGCATGCATGATTCGGTAGTAGAGAAGGCTAACTGAGTTTTGAGAAGTAGGTTTGAGGGGGGTGTCTACTGTACAAATAACCTAATGTTAAGACAATGATTTATTGGTTAAATAACAATTATAATGCCAAATGCAAAGATGTTCAGGGAGGTGTTTGGTGTAAAAATCATATCATACTAAAATAGCTATTAATAAATTTCATTGGCTAGTAAAAGATAATTTTATAGAAAACAAAAACAAAAGAGTTAACTCTTATTATATTAATAGAATAATAACCTCTTTTAAAAATTCATTTTCAGAAATCCTGAGTACAAAGCATGGATTTTCTTTATATTTCCAATTGCCTATACTCAAAATAGTATTATTACATTTAAGTTAACAACAATGACTACATTTAAAGATAAAAACCTGTTATACTGATATCGATTACTAGACAATGGGAAGTTACAAAATGTTGACCATATCATTAATAAGTTTGAGTTAAGCAAAGATATGTGGTTAGAAATTCAAAATTGTAGACAATTAGTTGAACATGCAGAAACAATGCAGAAACTTCCTGGTTTCTAACATTCAAGTCTGTAAAACACTCCACTCTGAAGTATAATACCAGCCATTTAAGTCTCTAAAGAAACATTTGGCCATCTGTTCTTTCTTGTCTGAGATATATCCCCACTATCCTTCCAGTCTGATTCTTAGAGTCAACAATAGCTGATTCATTCACTTACAGCCATGAGACAAGGTAATTTCTTAGGGCATCCAAACTGGTCAAATTAAAAGGGGTCTCACTACTTAAAAAAAAGCATTAGTAACAAAGGAAGGGCTAACATTATAGATGTGACTTCAGAGCAAGTGATAGCTTATTTTTTAATCACACATACCTTGCTCAGCTCATCCCGTTATGTTTGCCCTACAGGCTCACTCTGTTCCCCTACCCTGCCCCAATTTCCACTCAGCCCCACTACTCCTACAGTTACACCTACATAACCCCTCCCACCCTCCAGTCACAACACTTCACACACACAACAACCACCCTATAACCTAAATTAGCTAATCAAAAACTACTGTTAATCTCTAGTACCTAACAAACAGCCTTCAGTACACACCTAGTCACTAAGCATGCATCACCACTACCTTATCCTCACATTAATCTCAAATTAAACAAAAACACATACCTACTTACCCTACATCCACAGATAGTACAATATGTTACTTTATCAAATTCCAACCCTCCTCCTCCTATTAATAGCTGCACAGCTCACATCGTATCATGCCCATCTTAACACCACATGGCAACAACTGCCTACCCACAAAAAAAATAGGAACCTCCATTATCATTGCTGCTAACATCTTTAATATTGAGACCACCTCCCTTTACACATTGCACCTTGTCCCCCTCAAAGCACAATCACCTACATCACTGACATATGATAAAGCATTTCAAAGATACATAAAAGTAATAGTTAACATTGCATCACAACTAATTCTTAGTGGAGATATACATCCCAAACCTGGCCCCCCAATAAAACCTATCAAGCTACAATCAACCCCGGTAAACCTCACCAGAAAAAAACTCCAGTCTCCTAATATTAAATATAAACCTTAGAAGTATTGTCAACAAGACCAGTGAACTCCACACCACCCTCTCACACTACTCATCTGATATAGTTGTCTTAACAGAAACATGGCTTAAATCAGAGATCAACAACAATGAGATAACACCCCCTGGCTATAACATTCATAGACAAGCCTGGATAGAAAAAGAGGCAGAGGTGTAGCCATAAAACTGTCTTTCAGCTTTTCCAGGTTAGAGGTCGCCACAGCAGAACTCCAGTCCGCTAATGATTGGCAGTGAATTTTTACGATGTTGAGTTGCCAGCCCAACGCCCAGCCTTCAAGGAAGGCACACTCACAAATGCACACACCTACCTGCATGTCTTTAAATTCATTCAATAATATACAAAAATAATCTAACACTCAAAGCTATAGGCATAAGCATCCTAGATGTCACTAATGCAGAAATACTATTAACTAAACTTTTACTTAATCCCAAAAGGCAAACAAACATAGTATGTGTCTACATTCCACCAGGGAATAATATCCCTGCCCTAGAGCACATCCTACAATGTGCAAATAATCTCCTTCCCCAAGAAGCAATTATACTTGGAGACTTTAATTTTGATTGGTATTCCTGTAACTCAAAGACACCCACAAACCACATTTCTCTGTATGGCTTCTCCCAACTAATCTAACACACTACCAAGATAGACTAAACATCAAAAAAAGAATCAGTCCTAGACTGGATACTCACCAATCAACCCAACCTCTCGCAACTCACAGGCTGTCTCCCTGACAGCCTCAGTGACCACCACTCCACCTTTCTACTCTGGCAGCAAATAAACTCTTCCAAAACTCCATAATATCAGCAAATCAGAAACAAAAAAATTAATTCCCCAAGAGTTCATATACGCACTCAAAAGCTGCAGTTGGGCATGTATCAAATACCTCCCATTAGACGAGGCAGTGGAGTTATTTAACTGTATCTTCCTTAACATCCTAAATAATCTTGCCCCACCTGGAACAATCAGGATAAAACCCAACTACACCCCATGGCTAACCAAAGAAACAAGAGCACTACTAAAAGCAAGGGACCATGCCTGGGATAACTGGCACCATAACAAATCTCTAACCAATCATCAGAAACACTCAAAACTAAGAAATTCTGCCAAAAAACATATAAGACAAGATAAAAAATAATATTATGCTATAATACAACTAGAACACCAAGGAAACCCACAAAAGTTCTAGTCAGCAATCAAGAAAATCCTTCAGCCTGGTCAAATCACTACCCCCTCCCCAAACACTGACAACACCATAGATGACATACACACACAATTTAACAAATCTTCCACCAATTGTGTACTCAAACCTACAAACACTAGCCACTCCCCCCACTCCTCTTTCTCCAACACAAAACGACAATAACTTCTCTCTACAATCTATTTTATTTATTTTATTTATTTTATTTTACATTTGTTGACCGGGATAGTCCGACTGGACACATGTCCGTTTTCAGCGGAGGCCCGGGGAGAAAAGCTCCAATATTACAAAGCATATGATAACAATATATGACAGATATATATGGTAATAGATTATACATTTCATACATAGATGTGAGAGGAGAAAAATAAAGATTACAAATACAATAATATGTACACTAACAATTGTAGAGAAGAAGATACATAGATACATAGGTGTAAGAAGAGAAAAACAGGATTACAATTACAATAATATGTACACTAACAATTGTAGAGAAGAGGGTGAGATCTTAATGTTATGAGATTCAGGTAGAAAGTAGGTGGCTTTTGCCTTGATGGAAGGTACAAATGAAAAGGACTGGGAGAGTTACTTAGTCTGGATTGGAACACTGGCAAATCCAGTGGGTTTTGAAGTGGTGGGTGAGACCTTTCTTGAAAGAATAAATGGAGGTGGAATTAGTGAGACTGGGTGGGAGAGAGTTCCATGTTTTACCGACTGTGTTGGAAAACAAAGAGTCCCCTCCTGTGTTATGGGATTTAAGCGTCTATTCCTACTGCCACCATAAAAAACCTAAAAAAAACTCCAACCAACAACCCTAGCTGCAAACAACCTACCCACAGACTATCTCAAAATCACTGCAGAAACCATTGCGTACCCTGTCTCCATCCTTATAAACCACTCTGTCACTGAACAACAGGTCCCAGCTATCTGTAAAATAGCCCACATCATTCAACTACATACAGGCAACAGTTCTATAGAGCTTTCTAACTGCTGTCCAATTGCTATCCTCTCTCCACAATCAAAAATTCTAGAAAAATACATCCATACCCAATTCCTCCACTATCTCCTCACTAACAATTTACTAAGCAAAACTCAGCATGGATTCCACCCCCACCATAGTACAACCACTGCCCTTCTAAGCTTCACTAACTCTGTCAGCCTTTTCAGAAATGAAGGTAACCAGGTCTCATCTTTCTTTCTGGACCTCTCAAAAGCATTTCACATGGTCTCACACTCCAGACTGTTAAACACACTATCAGAATTTAAAACCAGTGACTCCACACTCACCTGGTTCCAGAGCTATCTCACTGAGAGGCAGCAAACAGTCAAATGGGGTAACTCATCTCCCCACTGCTGTCAATCACCTTAGGGGTCCCAAAAGGATTCATTATTGGCCCTCTTCTCTTCACATTCTTCACTAATAGCCTACATACTGCCAGTAATGAAGGCATGTTAATACAATACGTCAATGACTCTACCTTAATTTGTGCAGCCCCAACACTCCACCATCTTCAGAAAATAACACAGCAAGCCTTCCCCAAAGTAGAAACCTGGCTAATCAATTCCCAGTTAATACTCAATCCCAACAAAAGAAAACTCATCCTGTTTCACCATACAAGATCCCCAGATCCCTCTTCGCTATTCAAAATCACCTCAGCAAACAATACCATCATTACTCCAGTCTCCCACACCAAACTCCTGGGAGTAGTAATAGACCAAAACATGAACTTTGATCTCCACATAAATTAAACAATCAAAAAAGTCCACAAAAAAATAGGTAGCCTGTATAGGAACAATCGTTTCCTCACAGACAAATACAAAATCTCCATTGCCAGAACTCACCTTCTCTCCACATTCCTATATGCATCTCTCATCCTTACTAACCTCAAGAAAACTTACATAAACAAACTAGATAGCTGCTATAATAAAACAGTAAAGTTCACTACAGATGCCAGCTAAAGATTCCATCATTGTCACGCTCTCAAAGAACTGTCATGGCTAGAATTCCCCAACCTACTAATTTTTAACCAGCTCTCCATGGCCCACCAAATACTCAACCAATCAGCAAATGAGCAGAGCCAGTACACAGAAGACCAAACCAATCCAATTTATTGAGACAGTTTTAGTGCCTTCATCAGAATGTATCTACAGACTTCTTCAGAAAGAACTGAAGAAGTCAGTGAATACATTCTGATGAAAGTGCTAAAACTGTCTTAACCAACCTGAAAAAACACCCGCTCTCAAAGGCCAACTTACTCACTATTCCAAAAACCAGACCCTGCGCTCCAGTAACAAAAAATGAATAAACATTATTAAAAGTAGCAATAACGTTGGTGACTCGTTATACTCAAACAGTACCGCCAAAATCTGGAACTCCATACCCATCGATATTAGGTCCACCTCCAGCACCATCAAGTTTATGAAACTACTAAAGGATCACCTAACATCTACGTGACTCTGCTCATGCACTAACCCTGGAGAACTTTCCCTCACTCAGATATAACCTCTAACTACACTTCTATCCACTCTATAACTCTTGTAACCTCATTCTCCCTTACCTATACCCCCTTGTCTTCCTCACACGGATATAACCTCTAACTACACTTCTACCCACTCTAAAACTCCTGTAAACTGCTCCTCTCTTACCTATATCTTCTTGTCTTCCTCATGCAGATATAATCTCTAACTGCAGTTCTATCCACTCTATAACTCCTGTAAACTCCTTCTCCATTACCTACATCCATTTGTCTTCCTCACTCAGATACAACGTCTAACTACACTTCGATCCACTAAATAACTCCTGTAACCTCCTCCTCCCTTACCAATATCCCCTTGTCTTCCTCACACAGATATAACCTCTAACTACACTTCGATCCACTAAATAACTCCTGTAACCTCCTCCTCCCTTACCAATATCCCCTTGTCTTCCTCACACAGATATAACCTCTAACTACACTTCTATCCACTCTATAACTCCTGTAACCTCCTTCTCCCTTAACAGTATCCCCCTGTCTTCCTCCCTCAGATATAACCTCTAACTACACCTCTGTCACTCTATAACTCCCGTAACCTCCTACTCCTCCCTTACCTATAGCCCCTTGTCTTCCTCATCCAGATATAACCTCTAACTACACTTATGTCACTCTAAAACTCCTGTAACCTCCTCCTCCCTTACCAATAGCCCCTTGTCTTCCTCACTCAGATATAACCTGTAACTACACTTCTATCCACTCTATAACTCCTGTAACCTCCTTCTCCCTTACCTATATCCCCTTGTCTTCCTCACTCAGATACAAACTCTAACTACACTTCTATCCATTCTAACTCATGTAACCTCCTCCTGCCTTACCTATAGCCCCTTGTCTTCCTCACTCAGATATAACCTCTAACTACACTTCTATCCACTCTATACCTCCTGTAACCTCCTCCTCCCTTACCTATATCCCCTTGTCTTCCTCACTCAGATATAATGTCTAACTACAGTTCTGTCCACCCTATAACTCCTGTAACCTCCTTCTCCCTTACCGATATCCCCTTGTCTTCCTCACTCAGATATTACCTCTAACTACACTTCTATCCACTCTATAACTCCTGTAACCTCCTCCTCCCTTATCTATATCAGCTTGTCTTCTTCAGTTAGATATAACGTCTAACTACACATTTATCCACTCCCTAACTCCTGTAACCTCCTCCTCCCTTACCTATAGCCCCTTGTCTTCCTCACTCAGATATAACCTATAACTACACTTTTGTCACTCTATAACTCCTGTAACCTCATCCTCCCTTACCTATATCCCATTGTCTTCCTCACTCAGATATAAACACTAACTACACTTCTATCCACTCTATAAATCCTGTAACCTCCTTCTCCCTTACCTATAGCCCTTTGTCTTCCTCACTCAGATATATCCGCAAACTACACCGGTATCCATTCTATAACTCCTGTAACCTCCTACTCCCTTAGCTATATCCCCTAGACTTCCTCACTCAGATATAACCTCTAACTACACTTCAGTCCAATCAATAACTGCTGTAACCTCCTCCTCCCTGACCTATATCCACTTGTCTTCCTCACTCAAATATAACCTCTAACTACACTTCTATCCACTCTATAACACCTGTAACCTCCTCCTCTTTACCTATAGCCCCCTTGTCTTCCTCACTCAGGCATAACCTCTAACTACACTTCTATCCACTCTATAACTCCTGTAACCTCCTCCTCCCTTACTTATATCCACTTGTCTTACTCACTCAGATATAACCTCTAACTACACATCTATCCACTCTATAAGTCCGGTAACCTTCTTCTCCCTTACTTATATCCCCTTGACTCCCTCACTCAGATATAACCTCTAACTACACATCTATCCACACTAATACTCCTGTAACCTCCTCTTCCCATACCTATAGCCCCTTGTCTCCCTCACTCAGATATAACTTCTAACTACACTTCTATCCCCTCTATAACTTATGTAACCTCCTCCACCCTTACATATAGCCCCTTGTCTCCCTCACTCAGATATAACCTCTACCTGCAATTCTATCTACTCTATAACTCCTTTAACCTCCTTCTACCTTACCTATATCCACTTCTCTCCCTCATTCAGATATAAACCCTAACAACAATTCTGTCACTCTATAACTCCTGTAACCTTCTCCTCCCTAACCTATAGCCCCTCGTCTTCCTCAGTCAGATATAACCTCTAACTACACTTCTATCCACTCTATAACTCCTGTAACCTCCTCCTCCCTTACCTATATCCCTTGTCTTCCTCACTCAGAAATAATCTCTAACTACATTTCTATCCACTCTATAAGTCCTGTAACCTCCTCCTCCCTTACCGATATCCCCTTAACTTCCTCATGCAGATATAACCTCTAACTAAACTTCCATCTACTCTGTAACTCATGTGACCTCCTCCGCCCTTACTTGTATCCCCTTGTCTTCCTCAGGCAAATATAACCTCTAACTAAACTTCTATCCATTCTATAACTCCTGTAACCTCCTCCTCCCTTACCTATATCTCCTTGTCTTCCTCAGTCAGATATAACCTCTAACCACACTTCTATCCACTCCATAACTACTGTAACCTCCTCCTCTCTTACCTATATCCCCTTGTCTTCCTCACTCAGACATATCCTCTAACTACACTTCTATCCACTTTATAACTCCGGTAACCTCCTCCTCCCTTACCTATATCCCCTTGTCTTCCTCACTCAGATATAACCTCTAACTACACTTCTATCCACTCGATAACTCCTGTAAACTCCTCCACCCTTAGCTATATCCCCTTGTCTTCCTCACTCAGATATAACCTCTAACTGCATTTATATCAACTCTATAACTCCTGTAACCTCCTCTTCCTCACTTACCTACAGCCCATTGTCTTCTTCACTCAGATATAACCTCTAGCTACACATCTATCCACTCTATAAGTCCTGTAACCTCATTCTACCTTACCTATATCCCCTTGTCTTCCTCACTCAGATATAACATCTAACTACACTTCTATCCACTCTATAACTTCTGTAACCTCCTCCTCCACTACCTATATCCCCTTGTCTTCCTCACTCAGATATAACCTCTAACTACACTTCTATCCACTCTATAACTCCTGTAACCTCCTCCTCCCTTACCTATATCCCCTTGTCTTCCTCACTCAGATATAACCTCTAACTACACTTCTATCCACTCTATAACTCCTGTAACCTCCTCCTCCCTTACATATATCCCCTTGTCTCCCTCACTCAGATATAACCTCTAACTACACTTCTATCCACTCTATAACTCCTGTAACCTCCTCCTCCCTTACCTATATCCCCTTGTCTTCCTCACTCAGATATAACCTCTAACTACACTTCTATCCACTCCATAACTCCTGTAACCTCCTCCTCCCTTACCTATATCCACTTGTCTTCCTCACTCAGATATAACCTCTAACTACACTTCTATCCACTCTATAATGCCTGTAACCTCCTCCTCCCTTACATATAGCCCCTTGTCTTCCTCACTCAGACATACCCTCTAACTACACTTCTATCCACTCTAAAACTTCTGTAACCTCCTCCTCCATTACTTATATCCCCTTGTCTTCCTCACTCAGATATAACCTCTAACTACACTTCTATCCACTCTATAACTCCTGTAACCTCCTCCTCCCTTACCTATATCCCCTTGTCTTCCTCACTCAGATATAACCTCTAAATACACTTCTATCCACTCTATAACTCCTGTAACCTCCTCCTCCCTTACCTATATCCCCTTGTCTTCCTCACTCAGATATAACCTCTAACTACACTTCTATCCACTCTATAACTCCTGTAACCTCCTCCTCCCTTACCTATATCCCCTTGTCTTCCTCACTCAGATATAAACTCTAACTACACTTCTATCCACTCTATAACTCCTGTAACCTCCTCCTCCCTTACCTATATCCCTTGTCTTCCTCACTCAGATATAACCTCTAACTACACTTCTATCCACTCTATAACTCCTGTAACCTCTTCCTCCCTTACCTATATCCCTTGTCTTCCTCACTCAGATATAACCTCTAACTACATGTCTATCCACTGTATAACTCCTGTAACCTCCTCCTCCTTTACCTATCCCCTTGTCCCACTCACTCAGATATAACCTCTAACTACACTTCTATCCACTTTATAACTCCTGTAACCTCCTCCTCCCTTACCTATATCCCCTTGTCTTCCTCACTCAGATATAACCTCTAACTACACTTCTATTCACTCTATAACTCCTGAAAACTCCTCCTCCCTTAGCTATATCCCCTTGTCTTCCTCATTCAGATATAACCTCTAACTACACTTCTATCCACTCTATAACTCCTGTAACCTCCTCCTCCCTTACCTATATCCCTTGTCTTCCTCACTCAGATATAACTTCTAACTACACTTCTATCCACTCTATAACTCCTGTAACCTCCTCCTCCTTTACCTATAGCCCCTTGTCTTCCTCACTCAGATATAACCTCTAACTACACTTCTATCCACTCTATAACTCCTGTAACCTCCTCCTCCCTTACCTATATCCCCTTGTCTTCCTCAATCAGATATAACCTCTAACTACACTTCTATCCACTATATAACTCCTGTAACCTCCTCCTCCCTTACCTATATCCCCTTGTCTTCCTCACTCAGATATAACCTCTAAGTACACATCCATCGACTCTTTAACTCCTGTAACCTCCTCCTCCCTTACCTATATGCCCTTCTCTTCCTCACTCATATATAACCTCTAACTACACTTCTAACCACTCTAAAACCTCTGTAACCTCCTCCTCACACCTATCCCCTCTTCCTCACTCAGATATAACCTCTAACTACACTTCTATCACTCTATAACTCCTGTAACCTCCTCCTCCCTCTTACCTATAGCCCTTGTCTTCCTCACACAGATATAACCTCTAACTACACTTCTATCCACTCTATAACTCCTGTAACCTCCTCCTCCCTTACCTATATCCCCTTGTCTTCCCCACTCAGATATAACCTCTAACTACACTTCTATCTACTCTATAAATCCTGTAACCTCTCCTCCTGTAACCCCTCCTCCTCCTCCCTTGTCTTCCTCACTCACTTATAACATCTAACTACACTTCTACCCACTCTATAACTCCTGTAACCTCCTCCTCCCTTACCTATAGCCCTTGTATTCCTCAAGCAGATATCACCTCTAACTGCACTTCTATCCACTCTATAACTCCTGTAAAATCCTCCTCCCTTACCTTTATCCCCTTGTCTTCCTCACTTAGATATAACCTCTAACTACACTGCTAGCCACTCTGTAACTCCTTTAACCTTCTCCTCTCTTACCTATATCGCCTTGTCTTCCTCACTCAGATATAACCTCTAACTACACTTCTATCCACTCTATAACTCCTGTAACCTCCTCCTCCCTTACCTATATCCCTTGTCTTCCTCACTCAGATATAACCTCTAGCTACACTTCTATCCACTCTATAACTCCTGTAACCTCTCCTCCTCCCTTACCTATATCCCCTAGTCTTCCTCAATCAAATGTAACCTCTAACTCCACTTCTATCCACTGTATAACTCCTGTAACCTCCTCCTCCCTTACCTATCCCCTTGTCTCCCTCACTCAGATATAACCTCTAACTACACTTTATCCAATCTATAACTCCTGTAACCTCCTCCCCATGTCTTCATGACTCAGATATAAGCTCTAACTACACTTCTATCAACTCTATAACTCCTGTAACCTCCTCCTCCCTTACCTATATCCCTTGTCTTCCTCACTCAGATATAACCTCTAACTACACTTCTATCCACTCTATAACTCCTGTAACCTCCTCCCTTACCTATATCCCCTCATCTTCCTCACTCAGATAAAACCTCTAACTACACTTCTATCCACTCTATAACTCCTGTAACCTCCTCATCCCTTACCTATATCCCCTTGTCTTCCTCACTCAGATATAACCTCTAACTACACTTCTATCCTCTCTATAACTCCTGCAACCTCTTCCTCCCTTACCTATACCCCCTTGTGTTCCTCATTCAGATATAACCTCTAGCTACAGTTCTATCCACTCTAAAACTCCTGTAACCTCCTCCTCCTTTTACTATATCCCCTTGTCTTCCTCACTCAGATATAACCTCTAACTACACTTCTATCCACTCTATAACTCCTGTAACCTCCTCCTCCCTTACCTATATCCCCTTGTCTTCCTCACTCAGATATAACCTCTAACTACACTTCTATCCACTCTATAACTCCTGTAACCTCCTCCTCCCTTACCTATATCCCCTTGTCTTCCTCACTCAGATATAACCTCTAACTACACTTCTATCCACTCTATAACTCCTGTAACCTCCTCCTCCTCCCTTACCTATAGCCCCTTGTCTTCCTCACTCAGATATAACCTCTAACTACACTTCTATCCACTCTATAACTCCTGTAACCTCCTCCTCCCTTACCTATATCCCCTTGTCTTCCTCACTCAGATATAACCTCTAACTACACTTCTATCCACTCTAACTCCTGTAACCTCCTCCTCCCTTACCGTTATCCGCTTGTCTTCCTCACTCAGATATAACCTCTAACTACACTTCTATCCACTCTATAACTCCTGTAACCGCCTCCGTTACCTATACCCCCTTGTCTTCCTCACTCAGTTATAACCTCTAACTACACTTCTATCCACTCTATAACTCCTGTAACCTCCTCCTCCCTTACCTATAGCCCCTTGTCTTCCTCACTCAGATATAACCTCTAACTACACTTCTATCCACTCTATAACTCCTGTAACCTCCTCCTCCCTTACCTATATCCCTTGTCTTCCTCACTCAGATATAACCTCTAACTACACTTCTATCCACTCTATAACTCCTGTAACCTCCTCCTCCCTTACCTATATCCCCTTGTCTTCCTCACTCAGATATAACCTCTAACTACACTTCTATCCACTCTATAACTCCTGTAACCTCCTCCTCCCTTACCTATATCCCCTTGTCTTCCTCACTCAGATATAACCTCTAACTACACTTCTATCCACTCTATAACTCCTGTAACCTCCTCCTCCCTTACCTATATCCCCTTGTCTTCCTCACTCAGATATAACCTCTAACTACACTTCTATCCACTCTATAACTCATGTAACCTCCTCCTCCTTTGCCTATATCCCCTTGTCTTCCTCACTCAGATATAACCTCTAACTACACTTCTATCCACTGTATTACTCCTGTAACCCTCTCCTTCTTTGTCTATACCCCTTGTCTTCATCACTCAGATATAGCCTCTGTCTACACTTCTATGCACTCTATAACTCCTGTAACCTCCTCCTCCCTTACCTATATCCCCTTGTCTTCCTCACTCAGATATAACCTCTAACTACACTTCTATCCACTCTATAACTCCTGTAACCTCCTCCTCCCTTACCTATATCCCCTTGTCTTCCTCACTCAGATATAACCTCTAACTACACTTCTATCCACTCTGTAACTCCTGTAACCTCCTCCTCCCTTACCTATATCCCCTTGTCTTCCTCACTCAGATATAACCTCTAACTACACTTCTATCCACTCTATAACTCCTGTAACCTCCTCCTCCCTTACCTATATCCCCTTGTCTTCCTCACTCAGATAAAACCTCTAACTACACTATATCCACTCTATAACTCCTGTAACCTCCTCCTCCTCTCTTACCTATAGCCCTTTGTCTTCATCACTCAGATATAACCTCTAACTACACTTCTATCCACTCTATAACTCCTGTAACCTCCTCCTCCCTTACCTATATCCCCTTGTCTTCCTCACTCAGATATAACCTCTAACTACACTTCTATCCACTCTATAACTCCTGTAACCTCCTCCTCCCTTACCTATATCCCCTTGTCTTCCTCACTCAGATATAACCTCTAACTACACTTCTATCCACTCTATAACTCCTGTAACCTCCTCCTCCTCCCTTACCTATATCCCCTTGTCTTCCTCACTCAGATATAACCTCTAACTACACTTCTATCCACTCTATAACTCCTGTAACCTCCTCCTCCCTTACCTATAGCCCCTTGTCTCCCTCACTCAGATATAACCTCTAACTACACTTCTATCCACTCTATAACTCCTGTAACCTCCTCCTCCCTTACCTATCCCCTTGTCTTCCTCACTCAGATATAACCTCTAACTACACTTCTATCCACTCTATAACTCCTGTAACCTCCTCCTCCCTTACCTATATCCCCTTGTCTTCCTCACTCAGATATAACCTCTAACTACACTTCTATCCACTCTATAACTCCTGTAACCTCCTCCTCCCTTACCTATATCCCCTTGTCTTCCTCACTCAGATATAACCTCTAACTACACTTCTATCCACTCTATAACTCCTGTAACCTCCTCCCTTACCTATACCCCCTTGTCTTCCTCACTCAGATATAGCCTCTAACTACACTTCTATCCTCTCTATAACTCCTGTAACCTCCTCCTCCCTTACCTATATCCCCTTGTCTTCCTCACTCAGATATAACCTCTAACTACACTTCTATCCACTCTATAACTCCTGTAACCTCCTCCTCCCTTACCTATATCCCCTTGTCTTCCTCACTCAGATATAACCTCTAACTACACTTCTATCCACTCTATAACTCCTGTAACCTCCTCCTCCCTTACCTATATCCCCTTGTCTTCCTCACTCAGATATAACCTCTAACTACACTTCTATCCACTCTATAACTCCTGTAACCTCCTCCTCCCTTACCTATCTCCCTTGTCTTCCTCACTCAGATATAACCTCTAACTACACTTCTATCCACTCTATAACTCCTGTAACCTCCTCCTCCCTTACCTATATCCCCTTGTCTTCCTCACTCAGATATAACCTCTAACTACACTTCTATCCACTCTATAACTCCTGTAACCTCCTCCTCCCTTACCTATATCCCCTTGTCTTCCTCACTCAGATATAACCTCTAACTACACTTCTATCCACTCTATAACTCCTGTAACCTCCTCCTCCCTTACCTATATCCCCTTGTCTTCCTCACTCAGATATAACCTCTAACTACACTTCTATCCACTCTATAACTCCTGTAACCTCCTCCTCCCTTACCTATATCCCCTTGTCTTCCTCACTCAGATATAACCTCTAACTACACTTCTATCCACTCTATAACTCCTGTAACCTCCTCCTCCCTTACCTATATCCCCTTGTCTTCCTCACTCAGATATAACCTCTAACTACACTTCTATCCACTCTATAACTCCTGTAACCTCCTCCTCCCTTACCTATATCCCCTTGTCTTCCTCACTCAGATATAACCTCTAACTACACTTCTATCCACTCTATAATTCTGTAACCTCCTCCTCCCTTACCTATATCCCCTTGTCTTCCTCACTCAGATATAACCTCTAACTACACTTCTATCCACTCTATAACTCCTGTAACCTCCTCCTCCCTTACCTATATCCCCTTGTCTTCCTCACTCAGATATAACCTCTAACTACACTTCTATCCACTCTATAACTCCTGTAACCTCCTCCTCCCTTACCTATATCCCCTTGTCTTCCTCACTCAGATATAACCTCTAACTACACTTCTATCCACTCTATAACTCCTGTAACCTCCTCCTCCCTTACCTATATCCCCTTGTCTTCCTCACTCAGATATAACCTCTAACTACACTTCTATCCACTCTATAACTCCTGTAACCTCCTCATCCCTTACCTATATCCTCTTTTCTTCCTCACTCAGATATAACCTCTAACTACACTTCTATCCACTCTATAACTCCTGTAACCTCCTCCTCCCTTACCTATATCCCCTTGTCTTCCTCACTCAGATATAACCTCTAACTACACTTCTATCCACTCTATAACTCCTGTAACCTCCTCCTCCCTTACCTATATCCCCTTGTCTTCCTCACTCAGATATAACATCTAACTACACTTCTATCCACTCTATAACTCCTGTAACCTCCTCCTCCCTTACCTATATCCCCTTGTCTTCCTCACTCAGATATAACCTCTAACTACACTTCTATCCACTCTATAAGTCCTGTAACCTCCTTCTCCCTTACCTATATCCCCTTGTCTTCCTCACTCAGATATAACCTCTAACTACACTTCTATCCACTCTATAACTCCTATAACCTCCTCCTCACATACCTAGAGCCCCTTGTCTCCTTCACTCAGATATAACCTCTAACTACACTTCTATCAACTCTATAACTCCTGTAACCTCCTCCTCCCTTACCAATATCCCCTTGTCTTCCTCACTCAGATATAACCTCTAACTACACTTCTATCTACTGTATAAGTCCTGTAACCTCCTCCTTCCCATGCCTATATCCCCTTGTCTCCCTCACTCAGATATAACCTCTAACTACACTTCTATCCACTCTTTAACTCATGTAACCCCTTCCTCCTCCCTTAGCTATATCCTCTTTTCTTCCTAACTCAGATATAACCTCTAACTACACTTCTATCCACTCTGTAACTCCTGTAACCTCCTTCTCCCTTACCTATATCCCCTTGTCTCCCTCACTCAGATATAACCTCTAACTACACTTCTGTCACTCTATAACTCCTGTAACCTCCTCCTCCCTAACCTATAGCCCCTTGTCTTCCTCACTCAGATATAACGTCTAACAACACTTCTATCCACTCTATAACTCCTGTAACCTCCTCCTCCCTTACCTATATCCCCTTGTCTTCCTCACTCAGATATAACCTCTAACTACACTTCTATCTACTCTATAAGTCCTGTAACCTCCTCCTTCCCTTACCTATATCCCCTTGTCTTCCTCACACAGATATAACCTCTAACTAAACTTCTATCCACTCTGTAACTCCTGCAACCTCCACCTCCCTTACCTGTATCTCCTTGTCTTCCTCACTCAGATATAACCTCTAACTACACTTCTATCCACTCTATAAGGCCTGTAATCTTATTCTCCCTTACCTATATCCCCTTGTCTCCCTCACTCAAATATAACCAATAACTACGCTTCTATCCACTCTATAAGGCCTGTAATCTTCTTCTCCCTTACCTATATTCCCTTGTCTCCCTCACTCAGATATAACTTATAATTACGCTTCTATCCACTCTAATACTCCTATAACCTCCTCCTCACATACCTAGAGCGGCTTGTCTTCCTCACTCAGATAAAACCTCCAACTACACTTCTATCCACCCTATAACTCATGTAACCTCGTTCTCCCTTACATGTATCCCCTTATCTTCCTCACTCAGATATAACCTCTAACTACACTTCTATCCACTCTATAACTCCTGTAACCTCCTCCTCCTCCCTTACCTATATCCCCTTGTCTTCCTCACTCAGATATAACATCTTACTACACTTCTATCCACTCTATAACTCCTGCAACCTCCTCCTCCCTTACCTATATCCCCTTGTCTTCCTCACTAAGATATAACCTCTAACTACACTTCTATCCACTCTATAAGTCCTGTAATCTTCTTCTCCCTTACCTATATCCCCTTGTCTCCCTCACTCAAATATAACCTATAACTACACTTCTATCCACTCTAATACTCCTATAACCTCCTCCTCACATACCTAGAGCCCCTTGTCTCCTTCACTCAGATATAACCTCTAACTACACTTCTATCCACTCTATAACTCCTGTAACCTCCTCCTCCCTTACCTATATCCCCTTGTCTTCCTCACTCAGATATAACCTCTAACTACACTTCTATCTACTGTATAAGTCCTGTAACCTCCTCCTCCCTTACCTATAGCCCCTTGTCTCCCTCACTCAGATATAACCTCTAACTAAACTTCTATCCACTCTTTAACTCATGTAACCCCTTCCTCCTCCCTTAGCTATATCCTCTTTTCTTCCTAACTCAGATATAACCTCTAACTACACTTCTATCCACTCTATAACTCCTGTAACCTCCTCCTCCCTTACCTATATCCCCTTGTCTCCCTCACTCAGATATAACCTCTAACTACACTTCTGTCACTCTATAACTCATGTAACCTCCTCCTCCCTAACCTATAGCCTCTTGTCTTCCTCACTCAGATATAACCTCTAACAACACTTCTATCCACTCTATAACTCCTGTAACCTCCTCCTCCCTTACCTATATCCCCTTGTCTTCCTCACTCAGATATAACCTCTAACTACACTTCTATCCACTCTATAACTCCTGTAACCTCCTCCTCCCTAACCTATAGCCCCTTGTCTTCCTCACTCAGATATAACCTCTAACAACACTTCTATCCACTCTATAACTCCTGTAACCTCCTCCTCCCTTACCGATATCCCCTTGTCTTTCTCACGCAGATATAACCTCTGTCTAAACTTCTATCCACTCTGTAACTCCTGTAACCTCCACCTCCCTTACCTGTATCTCCTTGTCTTCCTCACTCAGATATAACCTCTAACTACACTATATCCACTCTGTAACTCCAGTAACCTCCTCCTCCTCTCTTACCTATAGCCCTTTGTCTTCATCACTCAGATATAACCTCTAACTACACTTCTATCCACTCTATAACTCCTGTAACCTCATCCTCCTCCCTTACCTATAGCCCCTTGTCTTCCTCACTCAGATATAACCTCTAACTAGACTTTAATCCACTCTGTAACTCCTGTAACCTCCTCCACCCTTACCTATATCGCCTTGTCTTCCTCACTCAGATATACCCTTTAGTTACACTTCTATCCATTCTATAACTCCTGTAACCTCCTCCTCCATTACCTATAGCCCCTTCTCTCCCTCACTCAGATATAACCTCTAACTACACTGCTATCCACACTATAACTTCTGTAACCTCCTCCATTACCTATAGCCCATTGTCTTCCTCACTCAGATATAAACTCTAACTGCACTTCTATCCACTCTATAACTCTTGTACCCTCCTTCTTCCTTACCTATACCTCCCTGTCTCCCTCACTCAGATATAACCTCTAACTATACTTCCATCTACTCTATAACTCCTGTAACCTCCTCCTCCCTTATCTATATCCCCTTGTCTTCCTCACTCAGATATAACCTCTACCTACACTTCTATCCACTCTATAACTCCTGTAACCTCCTCCTCCCTTACCTATAGCCCCTTTTCTTCCTCACTCAGATATAACCTGTCAAAGGAAAAATCAAAGATAAATGCAGCCAAGGTTCAGTTAAGGTTCCTTTATTCTTGTACAAGGAGACAAAAATGCAGTTCAGAAATTTGTCTGACATTATACAGGAAATACTTCATTATTATACTTTCTGTAAGCCATTGCCCTCTAAGCTGACATAGTCAAATATAACTCTATAATTGTTCTAAAACAGGTGTTTACTAAGTTTTTCTGCTGATATAACAATTATAAATGTTCCCATGGAAAAGTTTTCTCAAAAACAATGTGGCCTTGCTGACCACCGGTCTGTAACGATTTGGTGTTACAATTCATGATTCTTTCTTACTTCGAGCACAAAGCATATACTGATTACAGCCTATAGTCTTATCTAGTTCCTCTACAGCTGCAGTGTTCATTCAACATGAACAAGGTTATTTGCTTAAGTCTAATAACATTTCAGAATACTGTATTGTTCTATTTTCCTAACACTAGCAAAATCATCTGTTTCTCAGTGTATGAACAAGGTAATTCACTGAGCTGACCAGAAGCAAAGTCAGAAAGTACATGCAATTATTTTCAAGCCTGTAGCAGAATAAATGTGTTAACCCTTTTAGGCTTCTAAAGCAGCAAGCATAATGCTAAAACATATATGAATACATATTTTACTATATATGTGAATACATATTTTTCTTACATAACCTCTAACTACACTTCTTTCCACTCTATAACTCCTGTAACCTCCTCCTCCCTTACCTATATCCCCTTGTCTTCCTCACTCAGATATAACCTCTAACTACACTTCTATCCACTCTATACCTCCTGTAACCTCCTTCTGCCTTACCTATAGCCCCTTGTCTCCCTCACTCAGATATAACCTCTAACTATACTTCGATCCACTCTATAACCCCTGTAACCTCCTTCTCCCTTACCTATATCCCCTTGTCGTCCTCACAGTTGTAAACTTATTCTGTCAGATGACATACTAAATGTATTCTAGAGGCTTAAGAAAAATCTAAGGCATGCTGTACTGTATTCATACTATATTTATGTGTTAATCTCATCTCTCATGTATATATTTTTGTTGATTAATCTCCTATGTATATAAATTGCTTTACTGGTCTTTGCTAGATTGTATTTAGGTACATATAAGCTGTATAGTAAACTTTTTCTTTGTTGTACTAGACATGTATTAGTAAAAATGTATTTTGCTGGAGCTTTTCTGCTTGGTTCTCTGCTGAAAATGGACACTGTTGTCCAGCTGGACCATCCTGGTAAACAAATGTTAACTAAATAAATAAATGAATAAATAGATAAACACAATGTTAATCTTTTGCAACCAATAGTTAGAAATTCATTCTCCACATTTATTGATTTACTCATTATTCTAATGCACCAGAACATAATTGGAAAGGGACATCTATCTAAAATATATAAGGTACTTAAGGAATCAATAGCATGTCACAGAGAAAGTTATTGGGGATTATTTTAGATTTGTTAAAAACTGCCCAAGTGAAGATGATAAAAAAACTAATACTCCAATCTTCAAAACAAACTGCCGTATAACTAAGATGGAGGATATTCTCTTGGATGTTCCTACACAGAACGTTTATCACACCACATAAAGAATCGATGTACAATAAAGTAGGATTCTGGAGATGTAAACTAAATGTTAAAGCTGACCAGCCGCATATCCTTTAGGATTGTATAAAATTTAAAACATATTGGGTAATATGAATTCTCTCTTACAGTCTGTTTCTAATGATACAGTTATGCTGACCAAATCTCTTATTTTATTTAATACACCTATTCCCGCTTGTATCACAAAAATAAAATACCCTCTTTTATGTAGTATCTTAACATCAGCAAGAAAAGCCATCATCAAGAACTGGAGGAATCAGACTGTTCCTGCGATGAAGAAATTTGTACACTTCGCAACTAAATTTTATCATTGTGATCTTATCATGATCAAGGCAAGAACATCTAAAATCACCTCTTCATATAATACATGGTTGAAATTCAAAGAACTGCTGGACACACCTGATACACTTGTAATAGGTGACTCTATCATCAGGCACACTGACGTCCCGCTCACCAGGCTGAAAAAAGGAGAAGGTCACGGTGAGCTGCCTGTTGGGCGCTAGGATCCGCCACATAACACAAGCACTCAGGTCACTCCAAGGCAAGTACAAATATGACTCAGTCATTGTCCATGCTGGTGTGAATGACCTGAGATGTACCTCCCTGGACTACATGAAAAGAGAATAGAGGAGTTCTCTGAGCATGTAGGCCAGGCCGGTATGACCCTGACCTTGAGTAGCATCTTACCCTCACCAAGAATGATGCCACAATATGAAGACAAGATGATCAATTTCAACAATTGGCTTAAGTATTGGTGTCATTCAAAGGGGATCCAATGCCTGTCAGCCTGGGATGACATGCTCGACAAGCCACGATGCTTCGCTAGGGACGGCTTGCACCTGTCACCCCTGGGCTTTCGGCTCTTGCCAACCCCATACTGCCTTTTTTAGGCAAGGCTCCAAAGACAAACCCACCTCCATAGGTATCACAAGGGATAAGAAACTAAGAGTAATGCTACTCAATGCCAGAAGTCTAAACCTCAAGATACACGCACTCAAAACTCTCCTTAGCATGGAGAACATGGATATCTGTGCAGTAACAGAAACCTGGTTCAAGGCTCCCGAGAGCACCCCAGCACTACCAGGTTATACCTCATACCATGTTTTTCGGCCCCAAAACTTGGACCGAACCACAAAAGGAGGGGGAGTATCAATATTCGTCAAAGATACCCACACCTCCAGGTTGGTGGCACAGCACTAAGCATCAGAGACTATCCATGTGTAACTAACAGTGGGTAAAACTGCCTTCCAGTTTATAGCCTGCTACAGACCACTCTCCCAAACCCAGGAACCCCACTCGGCCTTCCTGAGAACACTGGAAAATATGAAGGTCTCTCCAAACACCATTATATTGGGCGACTTCAACTACCCAAACATAGACTGGGAGCATTACTCTAGCTCCAACAACCTAGCCCAATGGTTCCTAGAATTTATAAACTCAAATGCTATTGAACAACTTGTTACCACTCCCACAAGAAGGGAAAACATACTGGACCTGATCATCACCAACATGGGGACTCTATGCTCCAGACCAGAAGTATATCCCTCACTGGTAAGATCAGACCATAAACTAATCTCACTAGATATTCACATCCCGACCCCAGCCCCTGCCCAGAAAACCATAGTGAAAAACCTCTCTAAAGCAAATTTCACATTTCTCAAAACCGAGGTGGAATCCTTCAAAGCCCCCGGGCCTGTGGAAAATAGGGCCCAGACTGCAGAATCCTTTATAAATGCATTCTATGAACACCTTCAGGAATGCATGGATCATGCAATCCCTAACAAAACCAAGACCCAATCCTCCAAAGGCAGGCGTCCTGTCTGGTTGTCCCCAGCCATAAGCAAACTATACAATAGAAGGAGGAAGCTACTACATGAAATCCCAAAAAGGGAAGGCATCTCTGATCAGTATTAGCAAAAAACTACGGGCACTCATAAAATCCTCTAAGGCCAGGTTCGAGAGAAAAATTGCACAGGACACTAAGGATAATCACAAGGCTTTCTTTAGTTATGTTAGGGACCTGGGTGGGAATTCCCAGATATGCTCAGAATTAGTCCAAAATGACAAAAAATACACCAAACCCACAGACATTGCCAACATCCTAGCTGACAGGTTCAGCACAAACTTCTCTCCCCTTTCCCCACCAAAAGGGCAAATATCTATCCCAGCAGAGTGCTGCCCCCCTGACATCTCAGATGCTCAGGTAAGAACCGCCCTCTCCAAAGCAAATAACACAGCATCAATGGGAACAGATGGTGTCCCGGGCTGCGTCCTACATGAACTCCAAGAAGAACTAAACTCAAACATAAAACTACTGTTCAATCTCAGCCTTACTACAGGATATGTACCCAAAGAGTGGCGTACAGAAACAGTGGTCCCTCTCCACAAAGGTGGTGCCTCAACGGATCCTGTAAACTATCGCCCCATAAGCCTGACTAGCTTGGTCTGCAAAGCTATGGAAAGGATCATCATGGACCTCATAAATAAAGATATTGGGGACCTACAGACACTGGATCCTACCCAGTTCGGCTTTGTTAAGGGCAGATCCTGCCTCTTAAACCTGGTTGATTTCTTTGAAACAGTCACCAAGGCCATTGACGAGGGGAAGGTGTTCCACACAGCCTACCTGGACCTCGCAAAAGCCTTCGATACAATACCCCACTCAGGCATTATAGATAAGCTCACCAGCTTAAATATAAACCCCTATGTCACTAGATGGATTGCAAACTGGCTCAAGGATAGAACCCACATGGTTAGAATTGCTGGAGCCATGTCAGACTCCAAACCAGTTACAAGTGGCATCCCACAAGGCTCAGTCCTGGGACCTCTCTTGTTCGGTATATATTTCTCGGAGGTACAGGCCAACACGGAAGGACTGTGGCTGACCAAGTTCGCAGATGACTGCAAACTGGGTGCCATAATCGACTCTTCAGCCGAAACAAGCATTCTACAAAAGGGCCTCATAGAAACAGACAACTGGTGCCAGAGCCATGGCCTCAAGCTAAATGCCAAAAAGTGTATAGTCATCCCCTTCGGCAAAAACAAAGTTCCCACAAATTACCACATAGATGGTAATCCATTAAGTACGGAAGAAGTAATTAGGGATCTGGGGACTCAAGTTGATAGAAATCTCTCATTCGACAACCACGTGGCCAAACTGGTTAGAAGAACATTTTATATAGCCCACCTAATCATGAAGGGATTCACATCTAGATCAGGGGAGGTCATTGTGCCTCTTTACTCATCCCTCATCAGGCCCATAATTGAGTACAATGCCCCTTTTGGGATGTACCTTACCAGACACCTGCAGCAACTGGAAAGACCCCAAAAGTACCTCACCAAGAGGATCAAAGGGCTCAAACAGATGCCATATGCTGCCTGGTTAAAGAAACTCCAGCTCTACTCAGTGGCATACCACCTGCTCAGAGGCGATCTGTGCCTGATGTATAAAGCCATGTCTAACCCAGAATTAATGGACATGCTGCACCTCAGAAAATCCAAATCCCATCAAGCTACGTTGAGAGACTTGAACCTCAGCACTGAAATAAATAGGACATGCTGGAGGGACAGATTCATAACCCAGAGGCTCCCTTCACTCTGGAATAAAATCCCAGTCCAGGTTAGGCAGAGTCCCTCATTGACTCTCTTCAAGAGGAATCTTGATGAGTGGATGGGTGATCATAGATTTACTCCGGGTATCACTTCTGTGTCAATGTTAGACAGAGGCACAGTATACCAACCTCGAAAAAGGGCATAGCAAAATTCATTTAAAATGGGTGGTGAAAGCCAAACACACTCTGGCTAGGCTTGTAGATGCCCTAGGGCAGATAGCCTAGTATGAACCTATGAACCTATAAACCTATGAACTAACAACTACTCATCACATTTCTTTTTCTGTTTAAAATGCTTTTATAGTAGACACCATTATAAATAGTGATTTTAGTTGTTTATTATTTCTTTTTAGATGTGTATATTTGCTTTATACTATTTTCTATTATCACATTAATGTTTTATTTTGTTAAAATTTTCAATAAAAACAAGAAAAAAGAGTACAGGCTAGCACAGCTCCATACCTGGTCTAATAAGAAATTGTACAAGGAGTGTAAACAATATGATAGTAACCTGATGTTGTGTCTGTAAATCTGTTTTTTCAGCTCACAGATGAAATTAGTTGTCTTTCAATAAACCTGCTTTTTCAAGAAGACTGCAAGTATATTTATCTTCATGCATCAAAATATAATAATGTAAGTCAAATTTTAGTGAAGTGTACAACTATATATAACACCACAAAAAACTATGCATGGCAGACATAATAAATTGGCATAAATTCCCGTTTTGCCATTTTGTTGATGGGATCAGGGTGTCATATCATAAGTGACTTTCACCTGGAGCCAATGTTCATACTGACAAGTTGTGAAGATAGGTAAAGGCTGCCAGCCTAGCCAGATAGAATTGTGTAGATAATTCTGTCATTTGTAAAGATTAATATAAGCTACAGGCTTGTTCTCTTAAATGGGAAAAGATGGTGTTAAATGTGGAACGGCAAAAATGTGACAACAGTGAACTATGCTGTAACAAAGCTGACAAGTCAATTCTTTGATGTCAAAACTCTGAGGCTATATGTCTGGATGAAGGAATTCTGCCTATTGTTTTGAGGCCAGAGTTAATGGCTAGAATTTGCATGCATGATTTCTTTTATTGCTCTGGTTCCTGACCAGCTGCAAGATCAAAGGGGCTGTAAACCTCTGAGAGTCTGTTAGCCTGGGAACCAAAAAGAAATGATGTAATCTCAAATGAATCGGTGGTACTGTGTTATTAATTTAAGGACAGAAAGAGTGAAAGGATTAGAGCATTTGTCTTGATAACATCCAACTCAGTACTGACTGTATCTATATGTAAGTAGGATCTTAGACTTTAGTGTTTCTCTTAGAAATAGCTAGGAATTAGGAAGATTAGACTTAGTGTTTTTTGTGATGTCAGAACTTTTCTACTCTATTATTTTAAGTATTTCTCTGTGATCTCTGCACTCTTCACTAGCACTGTGTAGTAAGAAGTATTGTCTTGTGTTTTTTTTTATTTATTATTAAATATTTTTAAATCTTTCAACTGTAGTTGTTTTGTGTAGAGATAATTTAAGCTCTAGGACTACATTGCATGTATATAGTGATACTGTACCAAGTCATCCAAATAAGTCTTTACTGTTTGGTTGCACTTACCATTTGAATAATAATATTGCACCGTAATAACTGGACACCTTTTAATAAGGGCCTTTGAGTAGCTGATAAATATTAGATGGTGGTGGCAAGTGGTTCTACCGTATAGTCTGGGTAAAAGGGGCACAGCTGGAGAACTTGTGCCAGCCTTCTCCAGGAGTGTCTGTGTGGTTCTATACAACTCTTATCTCAAAGTGTGTGTGAGTGTGTGTATCAGCTACTTTGGCAGGGACACGAAGCACTGGTTGGACATAGAGGGTGCTGGAGGTTTTAGCTTGCCCACTAGGCTGAGATCTGGACCCTACAGCTGTGCCAGTGGGGAGTCTTATTGAGGACCTGGAGAAAAGGAGAAACCAGCCCCAAACTGACTTTGATCTCTGTGTGCTTTTAAGGGAAATTTTACTTTACTGATTGTGTGTATTTATTATCCCTTTCCCTATATGGATACCCCTCACTGGTGTTAGTGGTGAGAATTGAGGCTCCTTGATTGCTGGGCCAGTGCACGGGTATCACATATTCATTGGTGGCATTGGTGGGATATCCACACCACATATTAATTGGTTGGCAAATACTAATTGGCTTGTGGTGGTGTGGGTAGAGTGAATTCCTGTAGCTTGTGTACAGTGATCACTGAAGGTGTTTTGTACTCTAAATCAGCCATGCAGTGAATACTCAGAGTTCAGATCACAATTGTTTTATTTCTTTTGTTAATTTAGTTAGTCAGGGAGAGCAGGCAGCATGTCAGCAGAGGAGTATGGAAAGCTGACAAGGAGCTAGCTGGCTGAGATGAGCCAGACTAGGGGACTGGTGCATGGAAACCTAAGGCAGACATGATTGCAGCTTTGGTCACAGCTGCATCAGAAAACAGCAACTAGGAGGATGATCAGACTGGCAGTGGAGATGTACCACATTCAGATAATGGACAGCTCAACCTTTCTGCAGAGGACTTAAAAATCCATCTGGAGCTAAGGAAACTTGTGTTGGAAGCCAGGCATTTGGAACTAGAAGCAGCTGAGAGACTGAGGTGTCTAGAGAGTGAGGATAAGGAGAAACTGCGACATTTGTAGGCTGAGGAGAATGAGAAACTGCTACGCCTGGAAGCTGATGAAAAGAAGAAGCAGAGGGAGCATGAAAATGAGATGCTGACTTTTCACCAGAGTCATGGAGGTAATGGGGAAGAGAGTAACCTGGACCTCAGAAGCACAAAAGGTCAGTAAATTTCTTTTGCAGTTTACCGAGGGGGGTAATTTTGATAGTTTCATTCATATGTTTGAGAGGGTATGTAAACAGTATGATGTTGACCAAAGGCTCTGAGTACAGTTCATGGCCCCCTTACTGCATGGTAAAGCTGTAACTGTGTGTCTAAAATGTCTGACATTGACCATTTTAATTAGACTATGGTTATGAACTGTTTGTTAGAATTGTTTAAGCTAACACCTGAAATGTATAGTAAAAAGTTCCGTGAGCATAGACGCAAGGCAGATGAAAGTTTGTGTGAATATGTTGCTGAACTGAGCACTGATTTTCATAGGTGGGTGAGTGGATGTCAGGTAACCACTTTTGAAGGGGTGGCAGACCTTTTGGTAAGGGAACAAGCCCTTAGCACTTTGCCTAAGGACATGAGGATCTGGTTGGCTGATAGACAATGTGATACTTCAGATGAGTTGGGGAAGGAGGGAGACCTATACCTAGCAAACAGGGCATCCCTGCACAGGAAAGGGGCTCCCAGTACTGCTCATGGATCTAAAGGAACCAATGGTGGGCAGCACAGACTGCCTCAACAGAATCTGCCAGTATCCAAATATCTGGTGCAGTGCAAATAACAGAAGACCAGGAACCAAATGGAAAATGCAGCAAAGAAGCCTGTATACGAACCCTGTTTATTGCAGTAAAAGCACACCAAGATTAAGCACTTTTGTCTTTCACATAGAAGACTTCATCAGAATAAAGCACACTGATTCAAGGACCATTTTTATACCAGTACATACTACATAATAGATAAAATTGAGCCAATGGTATTGTCAAAATAGTTACATGTAAAATGATCACATGAGCAATGTTAAATGCACAGGATGCTAATACTCAAGCCAACTTAGCTTTTTACAGATAAAACACTGTTATATATTAAATATCTTCAGCATATGTTTAAAAATGCAGGAACAGTAATGCATGTAAAAATGTTAAAGTTTCATAGATTTTTCTTTCAGGGCTGGAAGTATTGTCAAGGAATCATTTATACATATAACATTTTTACTTGCATTTCTGTGCCTGCATTTTTAAACATATGGCGGCGTCAGAATTTTTGGAAGCCGAATTAGACTTACTGGAGGAATGGATGGACATTTCCCTGCAGTGTACATTAGGGTGGTTAAAGATTTTGGTTAAAAAGAATAACTGCCTTCATGACAAGGTACGGAGTTCAATCTTGAGTTGCAGGAGGAACTTAAGGTGGAATCATTGGCCAGCACATTTTCCAATAAGATGAAGGAAATCCACTTAAGGGTGGGTAAAACTGAGACAGAGATCATAGAGTGGAAACACAATAAATTGGATTGTGATGACCGGGATTATAAGAACAATCTTATTTTTCAATGGCAGCATAAACCACGAAAAGCAAGACCACCTTAAGAAATCCAGTTGTGAGATCCCGTAGCTCGTGAGAATCTTTGTTTTCATCCACTGAGGCTAGCACTAGTATTAATGGAAGGAAGAGTGTGTCATTTGAAGAAATGAGTACGGATGGTGATCAACAGGTATAGCAGAACAGGTATAGTCCTCAGCAAATGATTAGAAAATGTGGTCAGAGATGGCAGAACAAGAGGATGTGAAATATATAGCGACTCTATTAGTAGGAACTTTTATGATACACAAGCTATTGCAGCTTCACTAAACTGTGTTAATGTTTTTGAATATATGCACAGTATGTAGAAAATAGTATTTGCAATGTTTGTCATGGAACTTTGTGGAGTCGTGGTGGTGATTTGAATATTATAAACTTATCAGATTTGAATATTGATAAAAACATTCACAGTTTATTAATGAAAGGCATAAAATTTGTTCCGACTTATTTTCCAAATATGGCTGATATCATGTTAGAAGTAGGACGCTTTTGCCTTAAACTACATTTAAAAGTGTTCTTTAGTAAAACTGACACAATTGTTGATGTGAATAGTTCTTTGGATGATGAATCGCTTCTTAATGTATCTATGCATGAAAACAAACTTGTAAATATTTTTGAAAATGAAGGTAAACGAGAACAAGATCAAGATGGTTGCATAGTTGATTTTTCATTTAGAACTGGTTATGGAAAGTTTAGAATACCAAAGGTTCCATATTTTAATCCCTTTAATCCCCAAGAACGTCATCAGCGGTGACTGCTCTTGAAAAAGTATTATGTAAGCAAATACAGGAAGAGTATATGAAGTTTTATAAGAGCAAAAAGCCTTATAATCTGAAAAAAGAGTGAGTGGGAGGCTTTACAACATTTATGCAGTATTAATGATCATTATGTATTCACACAAGCTGACAAAGGGGGTAACTGGGTGGTTATGCCAAGACAAAGATATAACCAGATGGTGGGAAATTTGTTGCAGGATAACAGTGTTTATGAGAAATTAAATGCAAATTTTTCTGACACCTTTAATAATTCTATGTTGGATTTATTGGAGAAAGTAGAGAAACTCTATTTTTTTCCCCTCAGGATGTCAAGAAATTGTATATTAAGCATCTCAAACGGGCTAGGTTTTATGTAATTGCAAGGTTGATAAAAATGTATTTAACCCACCCGGCAGGTCCATTGTTTCAGGGGTAGGGGGGGTTACCTGCAAAATGTAGGAATATTTTTGGATGCACAGTTGAAGGAACATATTATACGTGTCCCCTCACATATGAAAAATGGGAAAGAACTATCTGATATGATAGGTGGTATGGAAATGGAAAAAGAATATTTTTGGTCCTGTGTTGATATAAAATCATTGTATGCTAATATTCCTCATTGATGGGGTTTAGAAGCTGCTGAGGTGCCTTCTGTGTGGAGTCTGCATGTCCTCCCTGTGGTCGCATGGGTTTCCTCCGGGTGCTCCAGTTTCCTCCCACATCCCAAAGACATGCTGTAGATGGATTGGACACTCTAACTTGGACCTAGGTGTGTGTGCATGTGTGTGCCTTCTGTGTAAGGTAGGGTGCCGGACTGGCAACTCGACACTGTAAAACTCCACTGCCAATCTTGAGCGGACAGGTGATCCGCTGTGGCGACCCCTAACTGGGAAAAAGCCGAAAGAAGAAGAAGAAGATGGGGTTTAGAAGCTGTGGGTAATCTTTTGGGAGAAGGACCAAGATCCAATGTTTTATTATGGTTATTAGAATTTGCATTGACTCACAACTCTTTTATGTTTGAAAATTCACATTTTCTACAAAAGACAGGTACAGCGATGGGGGCATCATATGCCCCATCATATGCTGTAATTTTCATGTTTTTTTTTTGAGGATAAATATATTTATAGGAACACGTATTTTGTTCAGAATGTGATCATTTTTAAATGATACATAGATGATTTGTTTTTTTGTTGGTAAAGGAGAAGTTAGTCAGTTTGATCAGCTTATGACTGAATTAAATCAGAATCAGTGTGGCATTACATTCACATATAAGATACATAGGGAAACTATGCAATTTTTAGACATGGAGTTTTTTGTTGGGAAGAATAGTGAGGTCTCTTTTAGACCTTATTATAAGGAGACAGCAGTTATTAATTTTTTATGTGCTGATAGCATGCATCCAGAACATTTATTGAATTCTCTGCCTTATGGAGAATACAAACATATTGATAACAATACTTATGATAAGACAACTTTGGACAGAGAATATTATAAAGTTACATGTAAGCTACTTAGTAGGGGTTATTTTAAAGAAACCTTGAAACAAGAGGAAGAGAAAGCTAGGGGTGATTTCATTCCTTCTAGTTTATCAGGCAGAAAAAAGAGTTCTAAGATTTATGTTTCTAGAAAAGTTTCTGAGGATGATATATTCTTTATTAACAAATTTTCTCCTTTTTCTGGTACCTTAAAATATTTAGTACATAGATTTTGGCCCATCATAAAACAATATGATGAGGTGGGCAGTCTCTTTACTGGTAGGATTGTTTTTTCACACAGTAATTTTTTTTTAATTTAAAAGAGCTGCTAAATTCAAAAGTCACCAACAGAAATGCACATCATGAGAGGCCAGTGGGCACTTTCAGGTGTGGAAGGTGCAAGGTATGTGATAAAGTTAAGAACAGTTCGGGGAGTTTAATTAATGGGAAAGGATTTAGGGCCCAAGGATCTTACAACTGCAACAGTAGTGGGATTGCTTATGCCATTGGATGTAGTTGTCAGCCCACCATGTGGTACATTGGACAGACCAAAAGAGTGGTTAAGAAAAGAATCATGGAACATTTAGGGGATGTTAGACATGGAAGGCCTAATAATCCTGTAGCCTAACATTTTAATTCTTTTCATAATGGATGTACAAGGGATTTATTTTTTAGCGTATTAGTTAAGTCTTATGTAAAGCAAGGTGTTGATCATGTACACACCCTTTTAAGAATGGAAACTAGATGTATTATTAATTATAAAACATTATGGCCAAACAGTATCAATTTGGAGCTTGATTTACATGTGTAAATTGAATTTTGAGATTAGTTTCTTTCAGTATTATTCTGATGAAGTCTTGGATGAAAATGTACTGAGAACTGTGTTCAGTGTTATTTTTTACTCAGTGTGCTGTGCTGTGTTATTAAAGAAGTTTGTGGGCAAGCAGCAGCTATCTGAGTGTTTTTTTTTCTTTTGAATTGTGACTGGCATTTGGTCCGTGATTGTTGCTTTATCATTTTAGTAAAGAAAACATTTTGCATGTACTGACTTCATTTACAGTGGTATGGAGGAGGTTGTGCATGTCTTATTTTGTAAAGCAAGTTTTTGTGTATAAAGCTTAGATACATATATGATGTTTTTTCACATGCACATAATTCTAGCACAGTGCAATGAAATATTGACAAATTAAATGTGTTGCTATGTGGAATTTAAGAGTTCAGTAACAGTTCATTTATATGACAATAATTGTGTTATTGTTTAGATGTAATTCTAGTCACCACGACTCACCCATTGGTTAATTATTTTATTGTGTAACTGATGGGTTTGTATAAAATGCACACTATCCTTGATATTGCTTATTCTCCAGAAGACACTTTAGCTGAAGTACTAGGAAGCACAGTAAAGTTTGGGTAGTGACCAAGACTCCAGTTTAAGTGTGTTTTTTTATGCTACAAGATACCCTGAGGCAGTGGCTTTGTCCTCCATTGAGGCAGAAAAGGTAGCAAATGCTTTGTTAGATATTTTCAGCAGGGTAGGTTTCCCAAAAGAAATACTGACTAAGAGAGGTGCCAACTTCATGTCAAACCTGCTGGCTTGTCTGTGGAAGTCTTGTCGGGTGAAGCATCTGAAGACCACCTCCTACCATCCCCAGACTAATGGTGTTGCTGAGAGGCTAAACTCTACAATCAAGTCCATGCTACAGACATTTGCAGACCAGTTTAGGAGGGAGTGGGACAAATATTTGCCCCATCTGCTGTTTGCTTACAGAGAAGTTCCCTAGTAATCCACAGGTTTTTCACCCTTTGAGTTGCTGTATGGTTATAGGGTGAGGGGACCGCTAGATTTAATTTGAGATGAGTGGAAAGGTGAGTGTGAATCACACAAGGAATCTATTGTGGCATATGTCCTAAACCTCAGGACAGGGCTAAGGGAACTCATGGGCTTGACCCAGGAGAACCTGGCAGAAGCCCAACAACAGAAAAAGGTATGGTATGACAGAAATGCTTGAGCTAGGGAGTACGCTGTAGGGCAGCAGGTAATGGTTCTCATTCTTGTCAGACACAACAAGCTGCAAGCAGCTTTGGAGGGAACTTACACGGTGGTAAGAAAGGTAAGTGATGTTAACTACATGATGCAACTCCTGGGCAGGAGGCAGGGGCACAAATTGTACCATGTTAACATGATGAAACCTTACCATGATAGGGTGGCCCTTGTGCTGACCATTTGCAGTGGATTGCAGGAGGAGTCTGAGGAAGTTCTGGTGACTGATCTCCTCAGTGAGGTTCAGACTGACACCTCAGTGGAAGGGGTAGCAATGTCCCAGCAGCTATCTCCTACCCATGTTCAAGAAATCTGAGCAGTGTTACAGGAGTTTGGGGACATGTTCACTGGAAAACCAGGGTGCACCCACCTGGTGCAGCACCAGGTGGATACAGGACTCCAAAGGCCTAGTAGGTAGGCCCCTTACAGGGTGCCTAAGAGAGTCTAACAGACTCTGAGAGAGGGGATACAGGAAATGTTGGAACTAGAGGTAATTCAAGAGTCCAACAGTCCCTGGGCCTCCCCAGTGGTGCTGGTGCCAAAAAAGGATGGCAGCAGCAGGTTCTGTGTGCACTACAGGAAATTAAATAGTCACACAGAGTCAGATGATTACCCCATGCCTAGGACAGATGAGGCCTAAAGTAGCTGGGTGGGGCTAAGTATCTTACAACCACTGATCTTGCCAAGGGTTACTGGCAGGTGCCCTTGACTCCCAGTGCAAAAGAGAGGTCAGCCTTTGTGACTCTTTTTGGCTTGTATGAGTTCACAAAGATGCCCTTTGGGATGAAAAATGCCCCAACAACTTTCCAGAGGCTGGTAGGTCATATCCTAGCAGAACCAGGAGGGATTGCCCTTGCTTACTGTCAAAGGAAAAAACTTCAAAGACCAATACACGTAAGGTTCAGGTTAAGGCACTTTAATTCTTGCAGCAAGGAGACAAAAACATGCATGCAAAAATATAGAGTTTGTCTAACTAAAATCAGGAAGTGAAGCCATTTTTATACTATTCTTACAAGACATTGTTTACTGAAGCTGACGTAGTTAATCACAAGTTTACAATATTGTTTTTCACAGCAGATGTTGCTCATGATTTTCTGCTGATATGACATAACACTTCTAGATTCATGAACAAACTTTGGAAAAATAACATGGCCTTGGAGACCGGCAGCTAGTTGCAATTATTTCTACAGTGCTGTGTTACATTTCAGGGTACTCTACTCATTCGAGCACAAAGCAATCATGGATTATAGTTCATATTCTTCAAGCAGTCTTTGTTCCACTTTATCTATCCTTCCTGCAGCTGGTTATGTTCTCATAACACAGACAGGGATAATTGTCTAAGTTTAATAACATTATAGAAAGCAGTATTGTTCTATTCATTATTTTCCTAATCAAGCAGAAAACCATCTGCTTCTCAGTACATTTCCTAAGACATAAGATTTTAGCTGTGCTGACAAAAATACAAGGTCAGAAAGCATTTGCCATTAATATGGATTTGTTTAGTATAAAGCAGAATAAATGTATTAACCCTTTTTGGGCTTCTAAAAAGGCACTAATGCCCACATATTAATACATATTTGTCTAACATTTCCCCCCTATTAATACTTTTATTCTACTTTCAAAAGCATAAACAATTTGTTTCCTTTCCTAACCTCTTCCATTTTGGATTTGCAGTTAAGAAAGTCATTCAGTTTAACTTATGAAAGCGTCTCAGTCTTCAATAGTTCATCAAGCTCAGTACCTTGATATAAGGTTTCAGAAACCAACAAATCTATAAAATCTTTGATCAATCTTTTCATGCAGGGGATGCCACAACAAACACATACTCCCAACAGTAGCATTCCTACACAAATAGCAATCAAGATGTTCATTGGGATGGTACCCCACCCCCCAAACTATTTCTGGAAAAAGTCCGTCAGTGGGTTTGGGCCTGGTTTGGTCATGGTCGACACTTGCTGAATCACCTCAAGATGGTTGTCTATCTCGTGCTGGTTGTCAGGAATATATGAACAGCATTCTTCTTGGATTAAAGCACACATACCAACTCTCGCCATTAGGGTGAAGTCAGGAGCCATGCGGTTTTGAAGCACCACAGTTCTCATGGCATTCAGTTCATCAGTCACTAATTCAAGAGCAGAAAAAGTTGCATTGCTCATTACTTCGAGGAGTTTAGACAGTTTTCTCAGCTCCCAAATCGATTTCACTGTTCCATATACTGGTAATATGCCTGCCCATGATATGACAGTGTCACTCAAGTCCATATGTGTTAGTTTATCGCCCATGGAATGATGGTTTCTCCAGCCCACCTTGATCTGTCCCACTGGATTCTCAGGTTTCCTGACAGGTTTCTTGGTGACCTCTCGTGCATTTCGAATTTTACCTCAAGGCAAGACTGCAGTGTGTTGTATGGCCGGAACCAAGTAACCCAAAAAACAACTGCCGGACCAATTGTCAGGTAACCATTTATAGGCCTTTTTGCCACATACAAAATAACAATCTTCCACCTTAGTAGTAACTTTACCATTAACATATGCTTGCCCTGCATGAAACATTTTCTTGTTTATTATAGACAGTTGCTTAAAAAGAACAGGATTATGTTGTACTTCATTAATTGTTCTGTGCGTTGATTTAAGAAACAAGTCATAGCCTGTATCACAAATAGAACCTGCATTATTAGCTTTGGTGTAACATTTGTAAGGAACAGTCATATTGCAATTACTCCAACCCACCTGGACAGTATCATTTTTATAAAAACACACAATTCCCTTTTGTGTAACAGGCAGGTGCAATGCTATTTTATCTTGTGATTTAACAGTCGTAGTATCATAAACCAAGTTTTCCCAGGTCTCATTGACCCCTAGGGGGATTGCAGTCATTAATAATCCCCCGTATGCTGTTGGTATAGCTGTACAAACCCAACAATTTGAAACATTAAAAGTCTCAGCATACACGTTTGATCGCTTGGTAAGTGTTAAAGTTTGGATGCCAGTCTATGAGTAACGCATCGCGTTTATTCAGTTTAGCTTGTGTGGCTGGAAAAAGGAAAGGCCACAACAAAAAGATCAATGTCACCAGTATAGTTAACAGGATGATCATGCAATATTTCTGTGGTTGTTCTGCATTCCTGTATGCTCTGGATTTTGTAATTTTTACTCTTGTGGTGTGACAGTAACAAGATTTTTATCTAGCTCAAAGTTTTTAACCAGTTTACAGTGTGTCAGGTGAATCCAGGACGCTCGCTCTGCGATCTTGACTGCAGTGGGTGTTGACAGTAGCACTTGGTATGGCCCTTCCCACTTCAGTGTCGTCCAGTTTTTTCTCTTGATGACTTTCACCCAGACCCACGTGCCTGGGACTACTGCTGCTTCCGATGGTCTGGTTTGTTCCTTATCTGAAACAGAATTAAACTGCAAAAGGTATTTAGAATTCAACATTCTCCTCATATACTCAGCGAGTGTACAGTCGGCTTCCTGATCTGCAGGCATGAGAGGTTTCCACTGAGGTATATAATATGCCCTCCCAAATAACTTCTCAAAAGAGGTCAATCCCTTTGCATTCGGAACAGTTCTCATGTTCAACAGTGCCAGGGACAGACAATACACCCAATTTCTATGTGTTTGCTCAATGAGCTTCCTTAATTTATTTTAGGTTGTGGATGATACGCACAATGATTTTTCAAAGAAATTCCGAAAAAATTGCTCAATTGTTGTATGGTTTGGTTCACAAAATGTGTGCCATTGTCACTGTAGATCTTTTCCGGTATGCCAAATCTAGGAATAATTTCTTTAACAAGGGTTTTTGCAACAGTAGCTGCATCTGGATTTTTGGTCAGAAAAGCTTCCACCCATTTGGAAACATATCTACAATGACAAGACAATACTTCTTATTTTCGCATTTGTTCAGTTCTATGAAATCCATACAGATAGTATGGAATGGATACGGTGGTGCAGGAAAACTCCCCTGCTTGGGCTTTAATGCCCCGTGTGCTGCATGATGTTTATTACAAACATGACATGACAAACAAAAAATTTTAGTGTGGTTTATAAATCCATATGTTGTGAACACTCAGTTCACTAACTGTACCATCCCCCCTGTTGAGACATGGCATTGCCCATGGCTCAACAAAGCTGCATATCTAAACAAGTTAGATGGCAATATCGGTTTTCCCTCTTTGGAGATGTACAGCCCTTCCTTGAGAATTGCTCCTCGCTTTATCCATCTTTGTTTCTCAACTTGCATAGTAAGTGTCTGCATTGTTTTTAACATTTCTAAGTCTAAGATCTCAGAAGGTTGTAATTCCTCATTCAAAAGAAATGCTTCTGAAGCTGCCTGCTTTGCAGCTGTATCAGCCCCTGCATTACCTTTTGAAATTCTATCCTGTTGCTTGGTATGAGCTATGCATTTACAAATAGTTACTTTCTGAGGTGACTGAATAGATTCTAAAAGATCTAAAATAAACTGCGCATGATTGATTGATTTGCCAGTAGATGTTATCATTCCTCGATTTTTCCACTGTTGCGCAAAAACATGTACAGTAGAGAAAGTGTACTGGCTATCAGTAAAAATGTTCACACATTTACCCTTTGCTAAGGTACATGCCCGTGTTAAGGCAATCAGCTCTGCTGCTTGTGCAGATAAATTGTCTGGTAAAGATTTTGCTTCTACAATCTCAGTATCAGAGACAACTGCATATCCTACTAGGTTCTGTCCTGGGGGACCCCTTTTGCATGAGAGCCGTCCACGTAGTATGTCACCTCGGCATCATCCAAGGGAACATCCGTAAGATCTTTTCTAGGCAGTGTCTTTTGCTCAATCTCCTGCAGGCATGCAGCAGCTGTGTGGTGTGCCATCTGCAGGAGTTGGAAGCAAGGTGGACAGATTCAAAGTTGTACATCGTTCAATTGTCATATGAGGATGGCTCAATAATATAGTCATACAGGAAAGATGCCTAGCAGGAGAAAGATATGCTACTTTTTCTTGCAGTAAAATAATCATGACTGCATGAGGCACTCTCAATGTGAGAGGGTGGAACAACACTACTGAGGCCGAAGCCTGCACTGCCATTGCAGCTGCGACTACTGCTTGTACACAGTGGGGTAAAGACCGCACCACTGGGTCCAGTTGTGATGAATAGTAAGCAATGGGGAGTTGCTTGTCCCCATGCTGCTGTGTTAACACTGATGTCATATAACCTTGCTTACAATCCACTGTTTGTAAAAACGTTTATGATAGTTTGGTAATCCTAAAACTAATGAGGATGCTATCAACTGTTTCAATTTGCAGAAAGCAGATTCTGCTTCTGGTGTCCATTGTAATAAATCCTGTACATATTTTTCTAACACTTACCTTAGATGATATTGCCATCTACAGCCATTTCTGGCAAGAGCACCTTCAACAAATCAAGGAGATGCTGGGCAGACTGCAGAGGGCAGGGTTGACAATTAAGCCCAGCAAATGTCAGGTGGGTTTGGCAGAGGTCTCCTACCTGAGACAGAGTGAGGAGTGGTAAGATCAGGCCAGAACCTGACAAAGTAAAAGCCATTTAGGCAATGATTTGCACCTGTTACCAAAAAGTAGGTAAGGGCATTCGTAGGGACAGCAGGGTACTACAGAAAGTTCGTCCCCAGTTATAGTACCATAGCTGCTCTCCTTACAGATCTGGCAAGGAAGAACAGGCAAGATAAGGTAGTATGGACCCCAGCATGTGAGCAGGCATTCCAGGAGCTTAAGAAAGCTTTGGGAGGACCCCTGTGTTAGCCAGTCCAGATTACAGCAAAGAATTTGTTGTGAAGGTGGATGCTTCAAACCATGGGGGGGGGGGGGGCTGTACTTAACCAGATTTCTTCAGAGGGAGAAGAGCACCCAGTGGTTTATCTCAGTCATAGGCTCCAACCCAGAGAAGAATGCTATGCAGCTGTAGAAAAGGAATATCTACCCATAGTGTGGGAACTGCAGAAACTTCAGCCTTATCTGTATGGAAGAAAATTCACTGTAGTGACAGATCAAAACCCCCTAACATTGTTACACAGAGCCAGCCAGCAAAATGCCAAGTTGCTAAGATGGAGCCTAGGGTTGTAAGCATATGATATGTCAGTGCAGTACTACAGTGGGATTAGCAATGCCAATGCAGATGGGGTCTCAAGACAGGGAATGGGGTAAGGTATATTCAGATAGACCTAACCCTCTCAAGCAACATTTCTCAAGGGTCACTTGAAAAACAAGCTTGAGTTCTCCAGGTGGGGAGATATGTGAAGATAGGTAAAAGCTGCCAGCCTAGCTGGATAGAATTTTGCAGATAATTCTGTAATTTGTAAATATTAATATAAGCCATAGGCTTGTTCTCTTAAATGGGAAAAATGGTGTTAAATGTGGAACTGCAAAAATTTAACAGTGCACTCTGCTGTAACAAAGCTGACAAGTCAATTCTTTGATGTCAAAACTTGGAGGCGATAAGTCTGGATGAAGGAATTCTGCCTATTGTTTTGAGGCCAGAGTTAATGGCTAGAATTTGCATGTATAAGTTATTTTATTGCTCTGATTCCTGACCAGCTGCAAGATCAAAGGGGCTATTAACCTCTGAGAGTCTATTAGCCTGGGAACCAGAAAGAAATGATGTAATCTGAAATGAATCCATGGTACTGTGTTATCAATTTAAGGACAGAAAGAATGAGAGCATTAGAATATCCAACTCAGCACTACCTGTGTCTATATGTAAGCATGATCTTAGACTTTAGTGTTTCTCTTAGGAATAGCTAGGAATTAGGAAGATTAGACTGTCCTCTGGATTTACTATTCCTCTGTGCATGACTAGCTTAGTCCTGCACGGAGACGGCCATTTAGGAGCAGGATGGCAGCATGCCCTGCATAGTAATGAGGCGCGATGCCTGAGCTTCTAATCTTACATGGAGTGTGTCAGAGTGCAGGGGGCGTGTCTGAGAGCAGAGCTCTCAGGATATACACCCCCCCCCCTAATGAAGAACATCAGAAAGGGGAAGAAATGTGCAAGACCACTCACAGGTGTCCACATATCCCACCAACATTCCCCCTCGTGTACAACAGCAAGTAAATAAAAATAAAATGAACAAACCTTTTTTTGTATTTTTTAAAAAATCTGATTAAAGCTAACTGTAGGTGCACGGGTGTGCCCATCGCTTAGCTACAGTTAATGCAGCATAAATGACTGAAGAGGATAACAAGGAAGATATATGCAAATGCAGCAGCATAGCAGTAGTGTAGTGGGCAGAGCATTTGCCTTACAAGCAGGCATTCCCGGTCTGAGTCCCTCTGCAGCACATCCCATTTTCTATGGCAAAGCACGTTATGATTAACATTTATGTTGCATGACCCACTAAATAACATATTTTTATGAACTGGAGTACTGCAGTAAATGCACATGTGAGGTGTCAGTGTCATAACGTATTAAGCACTAGTAAGCATGTTTATGCACCAATAAGCAGTAGTAAGCATATTTAAGCACTAGAAAGTGAGTTTAACCCCGTTTGTGCAGCAGTAAGCAATGCCTACACTTGTTAAGCAATTCTAAAGCTAACTCTCTGTAAGCAGATGTAACAGCAGGTTAGCAGTGCTTACTGTCTCGCAAACCCACACAAACCCACTTACAAATCCTCAAAAATGCCTTAATAACTCTGTATCCAATGGCCCTTGTTCTGCCCATCAGCAAAATAAACAGCCATGCAAGACAGACAGGACACCATACAGGGGTGGTATATGACACATGTGGGGGGTAAACACCTTGGATGGGGAGGGGTGTTTGGAAGTTGGAAGCCCATAAACCCCCTAGTGGAAACAGAGGGCCTGAGGTCCTCACCCATGGGCAGTCACAACTGCACCTTCATGGCCCAGAAGGTGGCTGTACTGGGGGTGGAGTAGGAGGGGCAGGCTGACTCTATAATTGCACCATGCAGCCCTCAAGCTGACATAGCAGATCTCCAAACTCCCTGTGGAGCTCGCTACGCACCATACCCCGGACCTGACAATGGGTGACAGTATCCTATCCGTACTTGCTCCCGGGGGGGCGAGCCCCATTCCCTGAGGTGGTTCCACCTGAAGGTGGTGCAGGAACAGCAGACAAGGAGGTCTCGGGGTGGGCCCCAGATGTGCTGATGTCCGGTGCCACAGCCAAATGAGGTGGGAGAGGTCGGTCCGCTGGGACCGGCCTTCCCAAATGTGCTATGGTGTTTCAATTTTAAAACATTTGGGTTAGTAATAGTCAACACATTCCAGGATCAGGTATAACAGCATGCATTGATATTCCCATTAACCCAAAACATCAGATATGGAACAGTTGCATAGCAAACAGAACAGCATGCAGGTACATTGATGGCAGCATGCCACCAATGTGGGAGTATTTCAACATGGCACATGCATAGAACAAATTTCAATATTTATCAAACAATTGGACACAAGTCTCAACAGTAGATTTAATAGTGCACATACCGACTGAGTTGTGTATTTAGTTTATTGTTGCAGATATGGTGGGGGGGGAGAGATGTCAATTAACTTGTATATTCCTATAGTTCTCATTACTTTCCTAGTCAGTGCTGTGATCTGTACCTTACAGATATCATTACACTGCCCTATGGCCTTAGTTTGGACAGTGGTATGGATGTAGACAACTATATACATGAACTGTGTTTTACCTGCAGTATACACCTCTTACCTGGTATACCTGTGGAGGTATTGTTTGTTAACACTACCTGACTGTTTCTACGCATATTCTCAGATTCCAGGTTGATGTTATGCACATACCTTTCCATCTCTTATTGCACACACTCTGGACATATCTTGACAACATGCAGGTGAAACCAGGACATATTTTGACTATTGCCCCCATAAATCTTTGGTGAGTTGTACAATGATAGGTTTGTTTTCATAGACATGTTCCAAATATTTACAGGCATGACAGTCAGTTATAGGACATTAAATGCTGCCTACATGCCAGAGATTAGCACACTGATATGACAGGGGGGACAGGGCAACAGCCAGCAGATATGGACCAATTCTCTGGACGTTCTGGACAGATCTGTACAGTCAAGGGGTATGATTCTGCATACAGCTTACTACCACTCCCAGGATTTGAACCATGGCTGTGTGTGCTAAAATAAAACAGTGTACATCACAGTTGAGTGTGCTATATAGATATTTGCTGTGTATCTTTTGTCTGAAATCTTTCTATAAGTCTCCTGTGGTTTTACAATCTGACCTTGTTATTACAACATTCTTATACAGGGCTTCCTAGACAGTTTTATTATGTAGCACTGTGTGGATGACAGTGATGAGTAATACCTTATTAGTCAGAGATATTGCAACACTAACACTGCCATACACTACCAGACTAAACAGTACCAGTCCAAGATTTCAATCTTTTATTTCTAGGCACAGTTTTCATATCTGATAGACCTGTGGGAGGAATGTTTGTTAACACTACCTGAATGTTGTCACACATATTTGCAGATTCCACATTATTATTATGCACATATGTCTCACTCTGTTACTGCACACACTCTGGTCATAGCTTCACAACATGGGGGTGGAGTTGGGACATACTTTGCTTATTACTGTCAGAACACTTTGGTTTGTTGCTAGAGTGACAGGTTTGTTCTTATGGGTGTATTTCTGACAGTTATAATGTCTGACAATCAAATGTATGCCATTATTTGCTGCCTAAACTTCTGGGATCATCCCACTGATTTGCCAGGGGGGCAGGGTGACAGGCAGGGGACTTGCACCAGTTATCTGGACTTTCTGACAATATCTGCACAGTCGTGGGGTATGATTCTGCATACAGCTTACTACCACTCCCAGGATTCGAACCATGGCTGTATGTGCTAAAAATACAACATTTAACATCTCAGTTGAGTGTGCTATTTGGATTATGTTGTTTATCTTTTCACTGTTTTCTGTCTAAGTCTCTCTCAGTTGTACAATATGACCTCTTGTGATTACAACAGTCATATACAGACATTCCTACACATTTTATTTATGTAGCACAGTGTGGGTAACAGTGCTTAATACAACAGTACTATTAAGCAGTCCAGCAGTTAGACCTTTATTATCAGGTTGTTAACTTTTTATTTACATACAACCTATATAAGACTCTTCTTGCCATATTGTCTGGTTTATTCAGTAGTTGCCATACACAATACAGGTTTTATACTGGCAATTAACTTTCTACTACTTTTAGATTTATTTCTTATGACAGTACATTCAAGATTATTACTAACCTGCCTAGCAATGCAACCTTTGCAATCTACAGGCATGGACTTCCAGGTTCACAGCCCGCTCATCTGTCCCTGTCAAAGACATCAGAGGAATATTTAGCCATACCTATCCATAATATACATGAGCTGGCAATTACTAGACAGGTAGTAGACTGATACTTACACAAGGCTGGGACGTCACTCATCTGCATAGCCTCTTGGATCCACTGATCCAAGAGCTCCCTCTTTCTCCATTTCAGGTTGGCATAGTGATGCCTGACCTGCTTATCAGTTCGAGGGATGCCAGCGGCACTGGTGAAGTCACGAGCGAGATGGTCCCAGGCTTCTGCTTTATATTGGAACCCTGGTACTGGCCCTGCAGCAGTCTCTGGTCATGGTCTTTAACAAGGAATCCTGCCATGACTTTGGACTCCTGGATGCCCCAGCGCCACACCTGGAAGCACAGTCCTTCACCCACACCAATCATAGTGCCTACAGGAGGAAGCTGCAACTAGTTATGAGATGTATTCCCACATGTGGGGTTTAAATAGGGCCAATTTCCTGCACTTTGTTGTGATTGGATGGTTTTGAAAATGCTAAGCTATGGGCAAACCTGCTTACCTGAGGTTGGCATTGCTTAAAGAGGTATACCGATGGGCAAAGTGATTTGGCTGGCCTACACATTGCTTACACCTAGTAAGCAGGGGTGCACAATGCTTAGCATTGTTTAATTTTTAATTTGCACACTATTTGCTTTTTGGCAATGATTTATCATTTATTACATATTATATATGTGTTTGGTATCCATGATTTATGTGTATGTACACTGTATGGAGTCCTTGTGTTTATTGCAGGATTTCAGCACTTTATTACAATGTCACCTCTCACATCTGGACTTAATGAAGTACTCTAGTTCACATATTTATGTTATATAGTAGGTTATACAACATAAAACTGTATATAGATTCCTTTCACATGTTAATTTTGATTTTCCTATAGTGATGATCTGTTTGGTGATACCTCAGTCGTATGTACTGCTGTGATGGCTTACTGGTTGACTATAGTGTACAGGGTCCTGGGTTCAAGACTTGTAAGAGTTGTTTATTTTGTTGCTGGGCAGAACAGCGGTTGTTGGATACAGAGTGATTAGGGCACTTTTAAGCAATTGTAAGCAGGTTTGCATGGATTTGCTCGATGGTAAGCAATGCTAACTTCTGGTTAAATATGCTTACAGAGAGTTAGCTTCAGTATTGCTTAACCTGTGTGCACATTGCTTACCCCTGTGTAAACGGGCTTAAACCCACTTACTACTGCTTACAAGTGCTTACTCCCACTTAACCCCACACTAATTTAGACAGAAATGTAACATGGCTCTTGGGAAGGTGGTACATTTGGACACTCTATGGCTTTATCATTAATTCCACATTATACCTTCAGTTTGTATCCCTGATTCATGTGTACATATACTGTATGGAGCACTTGTGTTTATCTGTAGATTTTACAAAATTATTACAATGACATCTCACATCTGCATTTAATGCAGTACTCCAGTTCACAAATATATGTTATTTAGTAGGTTATACAACAAAAGAATATTGTTCATAAAGTGATTTAACATGGAAAATGAAATTTATTGAAGTGAGAATCGAACCGGGAATAACTGCTCGTAAGACGAATGCTCTGACCACTACACTATTACATTAGTTCTTCCTTTGCATGTATCTTGATATTTATCTTCTTGTGAAAATGAAGAAATAGTCCCAGTGTCCAACAATATAACACAAAAAACGCCAACCAAAATTAGCGTGAAGACACACCAGGAATCTGGAAACCGTGCTGGAAACAACCTTAATTTATTATTAGACAAACAAAAGGTTAAGCGCTTTCTTCAGTGTACCACTGACTTCATCAGAACACCAAATGCTAAAAATCATTACCTTAAATACAAACAACCCACAGAAAAAAACGCCTTTTTCATCAATAAATCAATTAAGTCATTTTACATTCAAGAACTTGTGAATCATTGCCTTATACACCAATGGTTTCTATAAAACATTTCTCATACAATAAATAAAACCATACATATTACACAAACCTGTACACATAAGCATCTCAAATAAGAATAAAATATTGCATGAAAAATAATATAAAAAACTTAATAAAACAACAAAAGTATAATGAATGCATAAACCTCCTGTTCACTACTATGTCTCATTAATTGTTGTCATTCTAACACTATCTACTGAAAAAATCTATCTATCATCAAATATCTATAAAAAGTATGTCCTAACTAATAAGATACTGATCGTTATGTGCTAGACCTGTATCACAATATACTTCTAATAATGCATACCGAAGCATAACAATATTTGTTGAAATACCTTTAACACATGATGTGTTGGAATATACTTCAAAAACTATTTATAGGTGAAATAAGCCTAGAAACTTGTTCTAAATCTTGACAAGGGGCTTTGTTGGAATCATCTCATTAAGGCCTGGGGGAGTAGACGCGTCTAACCTGATCTGCCATCTGATCTCCCTTTCCCCCACTATTGCCTTAATGTTGCCACCTCGTGGGTTAGGCATAACCATTTCCAATATGGCAAATTTGAAAACCTTACATTGTGGATTTTTGATTAAATGTCTTGAAAATGAAATTTACTGAAGTGAGAATCGAACCGGGAATAACTGCTCGTAAGGCGAATGCTCTGACCACTACACTATTACATTAGTAATTACATTAGTTCTTCCTTTGCATGTATCTTGATATTTATCTTCTTGTGCCATTTAAGCTACAGTATGCATAGCTAAGCAACGGGATTTGTTTTTATGTACATTTTCTGATGGATTTGATGTGTGACACTCGTATGTTTGATATTATTTCAGACTTCATTGATGAGATCATCCCAATGATTTGGCAAGGTAAATGAGTGACAGGCCAAAAATATGTGCCACATATCTGGACATTCTGCATTTATCTATACTGTTAGGGGCATGCACCCCCTATGAGCGGTCTCGTTCATTGTAATTGTCACACGGCAGTTGTTTTTTTTTTAAATAAGTTTTATTGAAATCATTTTTGAAAAATACAATTATTAACAAAATAACTAGACATATTTTATGATAGAATAGATAAAAACAACAACATTAATATAAAAAATCAAAAAAAGGCAATGAATTACGTACACAGATGTTCACTTAATTATAGACAAAGAAATTAAATTAAAACAGGTGAATAAAACTGGTTAATACCTTTCAGTTATTAATTTTCTAATAGATCAGTTATGTTCATCCATTGATTATATACCGCTGTATTCCTATGAGATCTAGCTTTGATTGTCATTGATTCTAGTTTGGATACTTCCAAGAGAAGATCTTTAAAATTTTGAAAAGAAGGGATTCGTGATGATTTCCAATTTCTTGTAACTTCTTTCCTGGCTATGGACAGTACAGACCATAGAAGTGTATATTTACTTAGTTTAACACAAGGGGGGATTTGGGAATTAAATAAAACTAATGATTTAGTAAGTAAAAAGTTATCAGTAAATATTGCTTGCAGGAAAGTATTAATATCTTCCCATAATTTTTTCATATGTAAACAATCATAGAAGATATGGGCCCAGTCAGCATTCTGTACCTTCCTACATCTCCAACAGGGAATATTTTCTTTGTACATCTTATTTATATTATGTGGAGTAATGAAAGATCTATTCAAAAATCTCCAGGTAAATATTCTCCATTTAAGAGATGAAGTAGTTTTACCTGCTGGGTGAAGAAAATTCAATTTATCATCCTCTGAAGGATTACATTTATTAATGTCAGAAAAATATTTCCAATAATTATCAGGGAATATATCTAAATCTGTTTTAATAGATTTATATATATTTGACAGGCTATTTTTAATTAAGCTATTTTGTTGTGTAAAAGCGATCAAGTACTGTATAAGTTTGGGAATTAATTTTTTAACTGAAGAAGGTATAATTTCAAATTTATTTTTGATATAATTTCTAGCTTACAAAAAATGATCAGATGAAACTCAAACCAAGTAAAACCACCAAAAAAGGAAACAATGAAATCCAAACACAGAACTGTTTTAACGTTTTCACTCATTTTATTCAAACTGAGCTTCTCCAGAAAAAAATGCCTCACTCACTCACTACAATCACTTAAATACAATTATGTCACTGAATCAGATGACCCAAAATTTATATCAAATTAGTTAAATAACTTTCAATACATAATGTAAATGAATAAATACATAGATATGTATCAATTTATATATATATATAGATATATATATGTGTTTCCCATTCAGAAGCCTGAAACATCATAAGCCTGAAAATCAAAATCCTGAAACCAAAAGCCTGAAAATTCAGAATCCTGAAAACTCAAAATCCTGAAAGCCCAAAATCCTGAAAGACCAAAATCCTGAAACTCAAAATCCTGAAAACACAAAATAGACATACTGATGTCATTGTGGCTTTGCTATTGTTAGCCCTGTGGTGTTAGGTCATGCGTTGGGGTCAGGTGTGTGGGTTGGTTTTATTTTAGGGTTAGGGGTGGTTTAAGTGAGTTAGGGTTAGCGCAGGTTAGGCATGTATGCAATAGTGACAAATATTGGGGTTAGGGGCGGTTTAAGTGAGTTAGGGTTAGGCGCGGGTCAGGTGAGTGTCATAGTGACGGACCTTAGGGTTAGGGTTAGGGTCAGGGTCAGTTGGTAGATATTAGTGTCTTTATAGTGACATATTAGCATTATTTGTGTTTTCAGGATTTTGAATTTCAGGATTTTGGTCTTTCAGGATTTTGGGCTTTCAGGATTTTGAGCTTTCAGGATTCTGAATTTTCAGGCTTTTGGTTTCAGGATTTTGATTTTCAGGCTTATGATGTTTCAGGCTTCTGAATGGGAACCATATATATACATATATATATATATGTGTGTGTGTATGTGTGTGTGTGTGTGTGTGTGTGTGTGTGTGTTTGAATATAGTTGAATGTATTATGCATATATATATATATATATATATATATATATATATATATATATATATGTATATATAAAAAAACAGCTTTTGTAACAGAAAACCATGAGAGCATAGCCTCACAGGTAACTACCTAAGCTTTGTTAATTGTAAAAAACATTTGATATTGATAGTACCACTGAGGCCCAGTTTTTGGTCAGCAATCAAAGATATTTGCCATAAACTTTCACGGCATTCAAGCAAAGTCTTGTAGTCACCAGTAAATAAATCAGAATTTACCTTTTCTAACATAAAAAAAGAAAACTTAAAAAAAAAAAAGACAAATAGAAGCATGAACAGCCAAAGCATTACTAATATCCTTCTTTTTTATGGCCAGGCAATGCTCAGAAATCCTTTTGTTAAGGGTTCTGATAGTCTTACCAATATAAACGGTTACAAAAGCTGGTTATATATATGCATAATACATTCAACTATATTCAAAAACATATATATATATATATATATATATATATATATATATATGGTTCCCATTCAGAAGCCTGAAACATCATAAGCCTGAAAATCAAAATCCTGAAACCAAAAGCCTGAAAATTCAGAATCCTGAAAACTCAAAATCCTGAAAGCCCAAAATCCTGAAAGACCAAAATCCTGAAACTCAAAATCCTGAAAACACAAATAATGCTAATATGTCACTATAAAGACACTAATATCTACCAACTGACCCTGACCCTAACCCTAACCCTAAGGTCCGTCACTATCACACTCACCTGACCAGCCTAAACCTAACTCACTTAAACCGCATAACCCCAATATTTGTCACTATTGCATACATGCCTAACCTGCCTAACCTAACTCACTTAAACCGCCTAACCCTAAAATAAAACCAACGCACACTTACCTGACCCCAACGCATGACCTAACACCACAGGGCTAACAATAGCAAAGCCAGAATGACATCAGTATGTCGATTTTGTATTTTCAGGATTTTGAGTTTCAGGATTTTGGTCTTTCAGGATTTTGGGCTTTCAGGATTTTGAGTTTTCAGGATTCTGAATTTTCAGGCTTTTGGTTTCAGGATTTTGATTTTCAGGCTTATGATGTTTCAGGCTTCTGAATGGGAACCATATATATATATATATATATATATATATATATATATGAATTGATACATATATATGTATTTATTTATTCATTTACATTATGTATTGAAAGTTATTTAACTAATTTGATTTAAATTTTGGGTCATGTGATTCAGTGACATAATTGTATTTAAGTGATTTTAGTGAGTGAGGCATTTTTTCTGAAGAAGTTCAGTTTGAATAAAGTGAGTGAAAGTGCTAAAACAGTTCTGTGTTTGGATTTCATCATTTCCATAATTTCTAGCTTCTTGTAGTTCAAGCCACAAAGATGAATCCAGATCATTTTCTTCCAACAAGGTATTAATTGATTGCAATTAATTATTTTTTTAACATTTGATGCCAATAAATCAACTGTTTCTGTTCAAGTATTGACATTTTATAAAAATTATAGAGAAGATAACCCCTGTGTATATGCAATAGGGAAAATAAGGAATAACCAAATTTCATATGATTGAAACCTAATAATAACGTTTTTAAAATATTTTAAAATAATGTTAATATAGTTTGAAATAAAATTGTGTGTGGGACTAAGAGAAAAATATTACTTCAAAATCCATATGAATGTGTTATTCACTAGATTTAACTTAAATATATTATTGTTATTATTTAAATTTTGTGATGAAGAAAGAATAAAATCTTTCCATTTTGCTGAGTAATTACTATCTATAAGGTATAAAATAGTTTTAATAACTGAGGAAATTGAATACAGTTCCAAATTTGGCAATGCGATACCACCATTTTTCCAGCTGCACATATATGTTAAAGAGATTCTGGGTTTAATTGGGAACCAAAGAAATTTTCTAATCATAGTGTTAATTTTTTTAATTATTGTATAAAGTGGAGGAATAGAAATAGATTGTACTATGTATAAGATGTTTGGTAGTAGTATCATATTTATAATTGATAATTTATCCTCTATTGAGAATTTTATTTTAGATCATTTCTGTATTAGTTTATCTATTTCTATTAAACTATTATCGAAGTTTAATTTTTGAGTTTCTTTTATATTGTTGGCAATAATTATACCTAAATACTTTATTTGCTGGGATTGTGGTATATATTTTCCAAATTAATTTTGAATATTATATTTATTTGGGCCAGTTAACAATATTTGTGTTTTATTGTGGTTAAATTTTAAACCTGAGTGTTTTTGGAAATAATCTATATCATTAAATAATTCTTAAAGTGTTGGATTTTTACCCCCCAGAGTAATCAAAATGTCATCTGCAAACATTTGAATCTTTGAAGAATTATTAAAACTCATTTCAAAACCTTTAATACTACTATTTTCTCTAATCAATTTTGCTCAAGGCTCCATAACTAAAGTAAATAATAGAAGGGATAAAGGACAGCCTTGTTTAGTGCCTTTAATAATAGGTATGGACTGAGATATATTAGAACCAATTTTAACATAAGCCAGAGAGTCTGAATATAACTAGGTGATACATTTTATAAAATTATTTGAAATCCTAAGTTCCTGTAGAAGAATGAAAAAGATAATCCCGGCTGACTGTGTCAAAGGCACAATTTATATCTAAACTAAATATAATTAGGTTATTTTTAGGTATTTAGTTAATTCAATTAAGGTTATTATTCTTTTAAGGTCGTCATAAGTTGTTCTATTTATTATTAAACCTGTTTGGTCTTCATCCACTAGGTTGGGAAGAAAAATTTTAAGTCTCTTTGCATATATGGACATGAACATTCTATAATCCGTATTTAATAATGATATAGGTCTATATGAACTATATTTTGTATGGTCTTTATTGGATTTTAAAATGGGATAAATAAATGTATATTTCCATGAGGGAGGGATAGTATTATTAATTTGTATGGTATTAAAAACTGAATGTAACAATGTAATAGCTTTATTAGGTAGAATTATGTAGATTTCTGGAATAATACCATTGTTACCAGGTGCTTTATTTGGTTTGAGTGTATTAATTTGTTCTTGGATGTCTTTTAATGTAATTTGTCTATTCAGAAATAATGCTATACTGTTAATCTTTTTTAGAATGTTTATTAATAAAAGCTTGAATATTTATCTTTGCATTTATTGGAGCAGAAGATTGATTAAGTTTAAGAAAATATTCTCTAAATTCAATTAATATGTTACTTATGTCAGATACCTTTTTTTCCTTTGAGGTGAATATATTTCCTTAATGTGATTAAATTTGTTTAATCTTTTAACTTTGTTAGCTAAAATATTCAAAGATCTGGGATTAATTGAGAAGTTAATAAACTTATTTTTTTCTAGACTAATCATAGTTTTATGATTTAAAATCTCAAGATATTTCTTATTTAAAGATTTTAATTCAACTAGTTTGGATCTTTCATGTTGATTTTTTGAAAACTCAAGGTTCAAAATGTCAAGTTTAGCTTGTATCTCTTTTAAATCTTTATCCCACAAAAGTCTTTATTTGTACCAATCTGTTATTCTACTATATAGGTATGCCTTTATTGTATCCCAGATGAAAATTTCAGGTGTATTAGTGTTGGAGTTAAATTCTAAGAAACTATGTACTTATTCTAGTATGAAGGTGTAAAAATCTTTTAACTTAGTGATATATGCTGGTATCCATTTTATCTGGACATTGGTACATGCATAATTATATATATCAAAGGTTATTGAATTGTGATCTGAAAAGGGACTTGTAATAACTTTTAGATTACTTAACAAAATCTGTTAAAGTGTTAGAAATAAAAACTCTATTCTAGAGAATGTATTGTGTCTGTGTGGAAAAGAAATGTATAGAATAAAGATTTAGGGTCTGCATAAGTATTGATATCCTTCAATAAAAAGGAATTTGAAAATTATTTTAGTAGTCTGGCTAAGCTCAAAATTCTTCTCTTACCATTAGAAGTAGAGTCTGAGCTATCAAAAATGCAGTTAAAATTGCCAGCTAATATGACATTGCCCTTAGAAAATTGAGTGATATGATCTATATGTTCATGTGCTGAGCTCTGTCCAAAACCAGGAATCTAGTACATGTTAATTAGAGTAAAAACTAAGTTATTAAATTCTGTGACAATAGAGACTACCATACCCTTATTATCTTTGTATGAGTCTATTATTTTAGGTAATGGCAATTTATCATTCCAAAGTATTGCAACACCTCTTTTTTTTTTGAGTGTGCTCAGAACTAGTGAGTATTGAAAATGATTTAGATTCTAATTTGGAAGTATCACCCTCAATCAAATTAGAGTACTTTGAGGGGTTGATGAATGAAGAGAATGAGAGGGAGAGAAGGTTGGATGATGTGCGGATAGTGAATCATGAAGTGCAGTGGATTAGCAAGGAGGAAGTAAGGATAGCTATGAAGAGGATGAAGAATGGAAAGGCTGTTGGTCCCGATGACATACCTGTGGAAGCATGGAGGTGTTTAGGTGAAATGGCAGTGGAGTTTTTAACTAGATTGTTTAATGAAATCTTGGAAAGTGAGAGGATGCCTGAGGAATGGAGAAAAAGTGTTTTGGTACCAACTTTTAAGAATAAGGGTGATGTGCAGAGCTGTAGTAACTACAGAGGGATTAAACTGATCAACCACAGCATGAAGTTATGGGAAAGAGTAGTGGAAGCTAGGTTAAGAAGGGAGGTGATGATTAGTGATCAGCAGTATGGTTTCATGCCAGGAAAGAGCACCACAGATGCGATGTTTGCTCTGAGAGTGTTGATGGAGAAGTACAGAGAAGGTCAGGAGGAGTTGCATTGTGTCTTTGTGGATTTAGAGAAGGCATATAACAGGGTGCCTAGAGAGGAGTTGTGGTATTGTATGAGGAAGTCAGGAGTGTCAGAGAAGTATGTAAGAGTGGTACAGGATATGTACGAGGGTAGTGTGACAGCGGTGAGGTCTGCGGTGGGAGTGACAGATGCGTTTAAGGTGGAGGTGGTATTACATAAAGGATCAGCTCTGAACCCTTTTTTATTTGCACTGGTGATGGACAGGTTGACAGACGAGATCAGACAGTAGTCCCCGTGGACTATGATGTTTGCAGATGACATTGTTATCTGTAGTGAGAGTAGGGAACAGGTGGAAGAGACCCTGGAGAGGTGGAGATATGCTCTAGAGAGAAGAGGAATGAAGGTCAGCAGGACTAAGACAGAATATATGTGTGTGAATGAGAGGGAGGATAGAGGAATGGTGAGGATGCAGGGAGTAGAGGTGGCGAAGGTGAATGAGTTTAAGTACTTGGGATCAACAGTTCAGAGTAATGGTGAGTGTGGAAGAGAGGTGAAGAAGAGTGTACAGGCAGGATGAAGTGGGTGGAGAAGAGTGTCAGGAGTGATTTGTGACAGACGAGTACCAGTAAGAGTGAAAGGGAAGGTCTACAAGAGGGTAGTGAGACCAGCTATGTTATATGGTTTGGAGACAGTGGCACTGACAAAAAGGCAGGAGTCAGAGCTTGATGTGGCAGAGTAGAAGATGTTAAGATTTGCACTGGGTGTGATGAGGATGGACAGGATTAGGAATAAGTATATTATACGGTCAGCCCAGGTTGGAAGGTTTGGAGACAAAGCCAGAGAGGCAAGATTACGTTGGTTTGGACATGTGCTGAGGAGGGATGCAGAGTATATTGGGAAAAAGATGCTAAGGATGAAGCTGCCAGGTAACAGGAAAAGAGGAAGGCCTAAGATAAGGTTTATGGATGTGGTGAGAGAGGACATGCAGGTGATTGGTGTGACAGAGCAAGATGCAGAGAACAGGAAGAAATGGAAACATTTGATTTGCTGTGGCAACCCCTAACGGGAGCAGCTGAAAGAAGAAGAAGAAGACCCTCAATCAAATGAGTTTCTTGCAAACAGACTAATTGTGAATTATTTAACTGAAGATACGTGTTTAGAGATCCTCTCTTATTGGGGTTAGTCAAACCATTTATATTATGGGAGATACAATGTAAAGCTACCATGTTCTATGTGTATTTGGGTGCAACAAATACTGATTAAAACTTTTAATGAACTTTAATCCATTAGATAAGGTTTAAAAAATGTAGGGAATACAGTAATATACAGAGTGTGAGACATAAAAATTTAAAGTTAAAATTATATGAATGATATTCTACTATACTTATTTTAGTGAACATCAAAAAGAATATTAACACAAAATAATTACAGAATCTTCTAACATTAAAACCTTCTAAAACCCACCTAGAGTTATAAACTCCTAATTTGAGTGACATTAATCACCCAAATTAACAAACCCACTAGCAGCATATTTTTATCAGGTTCCACCTAAGTATGATTTATTTTGTAATTAAAAAAAAACATGGCTAGTAAATAGTAATTTCTGCATTATGTAAAAGAAGAACTCAACATATATTCTTTGAAAGTCTAGAGTTATGAGAAATGTAAATACAGAATACCTGCACTACTTTAAAAGTCACTGTAACCAACTCATTACAGAAAATGCCTCACTTGATAGACAAAGAAGTATATCTTAGCTATTATCAAGCATAAAAAAGTAATTGTATAAAATATGTAACTAGATTTACCTTTTGTTTCTAAAGTCAACTTTTTATAACCCATATTATATTTAACCATTCATTAATGAAGAATAATGCAATTTTAAAATGGATATAAGTGTATAGCTCAGCTAGAAATGATTGTAAAGTGAATGCATTATTTAAACTTATAGTCTAAAGTTTGGCCAAAAAATAATACTTCACAAACTATCAACTGGAGCTATACCCACATTTAAAACTATAACAAGGAAACAACGAGACTCTTAGGAGATATAAGTTAATAAGATACAGGTGACTAGAGTAACATTATACAATAACTTTTTAACATTGTGTATGCAAAATGTAACCGGCATAACTTATGAACTTTGAACATATTACAAATGTTGCAGCCAACAAAAGATCATCAATCCCACCAGTCATTAAAGCATGACATGACATAAAAATAAATCAGGAAAACATGAAAGAAAACATATATAAGTAAAAATTGCTTTAAAGTAACTTGATATTAAACATTAGATGGAATGTATCTTTGCTTCAAAAACATATCTCTGATTATGTGTAAGCATTTTTAAATATTTTGCTATATAGGTGTTATAAAACTGCAAATTCCATGACTTAGTACATAAACATTTTATTATAAAGATGAACATTACTGTATTTGCTTTACTTAAAAAATGGCCCCTCTCAACCCACCAAGTAAAATAGTAACTCAGCTACTTCCGGAATGTGTATAAAGTGAATCTATCAAGCATCGAGTCCTCATAAGAGGTTTTGTGAAGATTTTATCTTATTTTAGAAGGTACAATCAGTGTACATCTTGTTATTTAGTCCAAATATGAGAAGGATACTGGTGCTGCCATCCAAAAGCATCTTTCGAGCTGGAGATGACATCATGCTGCTCAGTGAGACAGTTCAACGATGCTTGTGTCCATTTGGCCGAGTCGTAATTAATTTGAACAGCTTCAAGAATTTCAGCAGGAAGCTGTAGACTGAGGAGACAACATCTGAGGGCTTCTACTATCTCGAAAGCCTCTCGAGATACTCCACAGACACTCTGAAGCCTTTTTCTTGAAGCTAAAGTATTGAGGGGACAAAAAACAAACAATGCATAGCAGCGTCATATAGTAACATCCAAAAAAAAAAAAAAAACTAGCCCCAAACCAACGACAACATCATAAAATAATAAAATAATACACTTCTTAGTGCTACAGATGAGCAGTCACACTCAATCTCATTAACTAAGGCAGGGAATCAAGCAAGGACACGGCAACAAAAAAAACATGCTTCTCAGCATTACAGACGAGCATTCATGCACAATTTTCTTAACTAAGGATGGGAATCAAGCAAAGACACAGCAATGATTGAACAGAGAAATCCTTAACAGTGTAACTATCACACTATTCCACAGCCATTCAGAGAAACATAAGTAAAACTATAAACAAAGAAGCATAAAGACTACGGGGAAGAGAATACAAAATCATTAGTATATGCACTAGCATAACGAAACAAAGGGGAAAGACAACAAAAGGAACATTTATTATACAGCTAAATCATTATACAGCAACTTAGTATCAGTGAGGAAAAACAAAATTAAACTAGTGCATTCATTGCAATCAAAAGCATATGTAAAGTAGAGACAATAATCCGATTATTTATTTTTTAAAAAAAGAATATATTATAAAGTAAGTTTATAAAGGATATAGACTATATGAATTTTTAGATATAACTAAGGCTAAATGAACTAAATAGTGTTAATAATGTTATAGAATATTACAAGAAACTAATAGCAATTATAAATCAATAGAAACACAAGTTAAAACCACAATACATTAAATAATAAAACAACACTCACCTGTTGAACCATTTTCATTAACCTTGACTGCCGGGTCATGAGAAAAATCATTTGTATGAGAAAAAAATAAGGGAATATAAATTTTTTTCTGAAAGGAGAAAAATCATTTGTATGAGAAAAAAATAAAGGAATATAAGTTTCTTGATGAAAGAAGTTGTTTTTTTAAGCTTTTTCTTATGCTCTACTGTTTTCCAACTGCCATTTTCAGCTAATCTTTTAAGACTTGAACTACCCAGTCCATTTTGTCTATTTTATCCAGAATCGTGTTAGATGTTATATATTTGATAGCTGCATTCAGTTCCTCAAACATCTTTGGGCCATCTTGACGGAAGATTTTAAACCTTGCAGGGAAGAGCAGGTGAGACTTTTTTTGTACTTTATTACGTTTTTTAAGTAAAGGTAAAAATTGTTTCCTTTTAGTTATAACAGAATTAGAGTAGTCATTATCAAAACAAATTATGTTATCTCTGTATTTAATTGGTGACTTAGACCAAGCAGTTTTCAGGACTATTTCTTTATCATGAGTTGATAGAAATTTAACTATGACTGATTTTGTGGAATTATTTTGGTATTTTTGGATGTAGATAATGATCTGTGGGCTCTTTCTATACCAAAAGAAAGTGCCTCAGGTAGCTGTAGAATTTCAGGAATCCATGAAGTTAAAAATTACTCCATATTATTTTCTTCTAGATTGTCTGGTAGCCCAAAGATTCTGATGTTATTTCGTCTATATCTATTTTCCAGATCATCTATTTTTGTTTGGAGCAGGGGATTTTTCTTTAGAAGAAATTCTAAGTTATGTTCATTTTGTTGTATTCTACTGTCCATGTCATTTAGAGATGTTTCAATACCAGTAATTTGCTTCTTCTGCTGTTTTAGGTCTTGATATAAAGTCTCCATTTGTTGAGAAGTATTTTCTTTAAAAGCATCAATCTTCATATCCATTTTGTCAATTTTTGTTGATAATTCCTGTATGGTGGTGAAAAGAGTTTGAAACTCTTTTTTATTGCTGAGTCCTGATGAGAGGATTTAGTGAAGCTCATGTTGGTATCAAATGCCAGAAACTTGTCTATTAATTTTTGACAGGAAACATTATAAAAACTTAAGAAATATTATAATATTAACGAACTAGACTTAAAAGAAACCAAATATGCAAAAAAAATATTTTTTAGTTAGTTAAAATAAAAAAATTCCTGTCATAAAAGGTAAGATAAGACAGAGCTGAAAGAAAGTGCTGCTACTCAAGGCTCATCCTTGGCAATGCCCCCACATGGCAGTTCTTCACTGCAGGGGCATGTATATTGTGAGAGCTTGCTCTCAGACATGCCCCCTGCACTTGTCCACGCTCTGTGTCTATTTAGGAGGTGAGGCATCTTCATTCCAATGCATGGCGTGCTGCTCCTAAACTGTCACTTCTGTTCAGGAATAAGCTATTCCTGCACGGAACCTTACTGAATCCCAGGGAATGTTAACTTTAAATTTGAATTTACAATAGGTTAGAGCAACTTGAGTAAATAAAGTTAGAATCATTTCTGTTACTTCATGATACTATACTAACACTTTCTTACTTTTAAACAGCTTATATATAATATTAAGGATTATATTTATTTATCTTTTAACTGCTGATGAAAATTCATAATACTCGGTACACTGCTTATTTTTCTTTTCTTTTTTTTTTTTGGATCATCAAATATTTTCATACTTCTACCCCTGGATTTATTAAACTCCACGTAGAGCGGATCGTGCCCGTGTAGAACAGCAGCGCACCTTGCATATTCATGAAGGCATGCTGCTGTATTCTCTATACGAACACGATCCATGTATGAGCACAGAGGGTGTGTCCGAGCAGTGCACGGACACTAAACATGCTTTGCTCTAATATTATGCCAGTATTTCAGTGTTTGCAGACACTGAAATGTAAAATGAATCATTTCAGTGTCTGTGGACACTGAAGTTAAAATGGCAAGAGTAAAGTAATACAGGGAGTGTGTCGCAGCTTCTGCGACACACCCCCTGTATTGCTAAAGCACTGGACGGCACATCTGCATCCTGCAAAAGCAGGAAAGGTGTGCAAATGCACACATAACAGGATAAATCCCCCAACAGTTAAAAAGCAGTTAAAAAGCACAAGCACAGCCCCACAAACACACAAAGTTGATAGGGAACATGTCATGCATCAGCATGAAACACACATAGAAGCTCGAAAGCCCAGTCAATGCCAGTAGTTCAAGAATACAGTCCCAAGTAGTTGTCAGAACACCACAATACACACCAATATAAAATAAAAATGTAATAATAATATATACTTATTCGTAATACCCTAAGGAATGCTTAAGTGTAGCTAAGTGGGTGTGTAGATTATGGTCGTCCCTTTAGCATAGCTAGCATAGCATAGCTTAAACATCCCATAGAAGCTAAATGAAAATAGAAAGATGAAATTCCCAAGCTAAGATAGTGTAGTGGTTAGAATTACAGCTTTACGTGCAGGCTTTCATGGTTTGAATCCCAAAACAGACAACTTATTTTCCCATGTGAAAGTAGTGTTAAAATTATTTTAGTAAACTTAAATTATGTAGCAACTATGTTTTTGTCAACCAGGGTAGTGTAGCAGTTCCAAACGTGAGATGTCAGTGTAGAAAAGATGTGAAACCCCCATATAAACATACATGCCCCATACAGTATAGTCACACAAGAGTATAATGTAATGAAAGCACATAGGGGTATGTCATGGAATGTAAACGTAAAATTATAATGTGTATGTAAATATTATTTTATATTATACAATGACTGGCCATTACATACAAAAATGAGTATGCTAATTGGCCAGCCCAACCACAGTGCACGTTGTAAATCCAAGAGTATACTAACAGAAAAAAGTCCGGTTGTCCAGACTTTTTCCATTTGTGTATCTCCTGTTCTTTGGGGTTTTTTTTTTTTGTTTTGTTTTTTTTTTCTGCAGAGATAGCAATGGAGAAACAAAGATCTCCGTTGCTTTTTTTAACATATCTCGCTATATTTTACAAGTTGAAGAACTCATATAACATAGCAAGATATCATAAAAAATGCAATGGATATCTTCCTTTCAACAGAGAAAGGAAGATCTATGTTGCTTTTTTTAATATATCTCACTATGTCATACGAGTTCCTCAACTCGTATAACATACCGAGATATGTTAAAAAAAGCAATGGAGATCTTCCTATCTTCGTTGCCACCTCTGCACAGCACTGTTGTACTGCAGAAGCATGGCAACATGTCCCTTACACATCCACACTACATCAGAAATGCCTCAGGATACCAGAAAACTGCATAAGGGCAGCATGGAGCATTATACAGTGACATTATTTAAGAAAGGTAAGTATTGTTTTTCTTAAATAATGTCATTGTATAATAGCAATACCCATGGCTGGGCATGGGCAATGCTGGATCTACCCACGATTGGCTTTGTTTGGTCACTCAGGCCTCTCCCTCATGACCAAACAACACCTACCTTGGTTAAATCCAGCATTACCCACACTCAGCTGTGGGCTATTGCTTAAATATAACATTATAAGTATAATATGCTTAAATGTGCCTTAATCAGTCCGTATCCATCAGACCTTATTCTGCCCGGCAACAAAATAATCATCCCTCCCAAGTCTCAAACCCGGGATGCTGTCCTCTACAATCACAGCAAAATACCACTACATCATGTGAACTGTGGGAATTTGCACTGCTTTAAAAAGCATATCCTGCATTCAGGTCATTTAATATTAAAAAAATAAACAACATTGTCAAGTGTTGAACCCATGCCCATAAACATAATAATCAGTAGAAATGTATCACTGCACCGTATAAGTTAATGTTGCTTTTTCAAACATATCATGCAATAGAGGCATACAACATTAGGGAGAAAGCTTTGTGGAACCTTTTGTGTGTGTATATAGACATATACATACATATATATATATATATATATATATACACGTCTGATGAAACATATATATCAAAAAGTAGAGTCATGATATAGATATACGTATATAAAAATATAAAGGAAGGAAAATAAATTTTATATACATATATATATATATATATATATATATATATATATATATATATATATATATGTGTGTGTGTGTGTGTGTGTGTGTGTGTGTGTGTGTGTGTGTGTGTGTGTGTGTGTGTGTGTGTGTGTGCATGTAATATGCAGTGCAGTTATACCTCAGAACCATCCCTCTCAACCTGTTAGCACAAGGAACCTGTACAAAGGCTGTAAAAGGGGGGGAATAGGCCACATATATGGACATATCTCAAAAATTGCTGTTACAAATGGAGACACGTGTTGCAGCAACCATGTGTGTTTCAGCAGACAAATACTGAAGGATATGAGGCTGGAAACTGAAATGTCATGTCACTTATTTATGACATAAATCCTTGGATCATCACCGTGATTTACCAGACAAATAGAAATACATTGTGGAACTGAACAAAAGTATGGTCCAAACATCTGGACATTCTGTAAAAATCTGGTAGGTTATGCACTAGCATTAATACTCACAAGGATACAAGTCTGAAAGTGAAATGTATGCCATTGTGTCATGACAGCAGTCCTCAATGACATGGCCAAAAGCCTCAATACTCTCCCTTTAATATAGTAATATAATAATAATATCTAATAGGCGAGAAATATAAATATAGAGCTCAAATCCAAAAACCAAGATGTGTAATTGTCAGAGTCCCAGCTTTGCATGCAGGCATACACGGTTTGAGTAATACAACAGGCAATCCAAATTTACATAGAAAATCAGTGTTATAAGTGTTATGTTAATATTAAAATGTGTGGTAAGTTATTTTTGTCACTCAGGGTAGTGTAGCTGGTGTAACATGGATGTGTGAGTACATATAACATGTGAAAACACCCATGTATACACCTGACCCATAAAGTATAGTTACACCTCTTGCTACTGTAATGAAAGCACATACAGCCATGTCATGTAATGGAAATCATATGCACTTACTAAATGAAATCTCATTACTGTGGTATATTATGTGAATGAACTGTGAGCAATGGTTAGCAATGCTCACAGGTTTAACAACACATTTCTTTTGTCTTCACCCCTCCCTCTGGGGTTTGAGTGTCCAAATTCACCTCCAAATTCTGTACAAATGCACAGCTGTGGCTGTATAAGAAATGGACAGATATGGACCTTCCATACACCCGTCCTGCACATCCGTACCTATCTACCATATTGTTCCTCCCTCTGCAAGCCCCTTTTCCACCACTTTCCTATCACCCCTTTCTCTTTTTATTTAAAGAATCAGTGCGGGTGTAAGAGCAACAAAATTACCAGTCCTGTCAGGTTTTCAACCCAGATCTCTGTAGATCATAGTCAAAGCCATGTATCACAACACCATTTGAGCTATAACGATTGTGGATGCTTTTTCAAACATATGCTCATTCAACAGTAGGTAAAAGATCCCGTAGAATCAGTCACGTTTTGTACTTATACATATACACATGTATATATGTATGGAGATGCATATATATGGACAAATATATACATAATATAAATAGTGATATACATATACAATATACAGATATACGCGCACATATATATATATATATATATATATATATATATATATATATATATATATATATATATAGATAGATATAAATACATATAAGGGTTTATCTCACAAGATCAAAACATGATAACATCGAATACAATAACATCGAACTGTTAACCACGAAAACTTCAAACTCCGAAAGCTGCGTATAGCGATTTTTTTCCCCTAGGAAAAAAATCGCTGTTCCAGCACAAAACGCACAAACACTACAAACTATGTCTAATGTGGGGGCTTCACCGCCCCATACCCCCCTACTTAAATATGCCAACTCTGAGATTGCACCACAGTGGAGGAAATAGCAAAGCCGCGGAAACGGCACATCGAATTCTTCCGCTGGAAAAGAATTCGATGTTCTGCGACTTTGCTCTTGCCAGTCTTCGAGGTTTTGAGTTTGATATCATAACATTCGAAGTCTTGTGACCCATATATAAAGAGAAACTATACAGATATAGAAAAACATATATATATATATATATATATATATATATATATATATATATATATATATATATATATCTTTCTCCATATATATAGTGCCTTTTTAGGCAAGGTTCAAATGACAAACTCACCATCATAACAGGTACAAGCAAGCAAAATCTGAGGATAATGCTACTCAATGCTAGAAGTCTAAACCTCAAAATGCACTCACTTGAGGCACTCCTTAAAATGAAGAACATTGACATCTGTGCAGTGAAAGAGACCTGGTTCAAGTCTCCAAAGAGCACCCCTGCATTACCAGGCTATAATTCATATCACACCTTTCGGCCACCTAACCTGGACCGAAACACTAAAGGCGGAAGTGTGTCTTTCTTAATTAAGGATATCCACACCTCCAGGCTAGCTGCTCAGCATAATGCATCTGAGATTATCCAAATGCAACTAACTCTGGGCAAGACAGCAATCCAAATTGTAGCTTGCTACAGATCCCCTACAGTGCCCCAGGATTCCCACTCCACATTTCTTGATACACTGGAAAATATTAGGGTATAACCTAACACCCTAATAATGGGCAATTTCAACTACCCCACCATTAACTGGGAAAACTACTCATGTACCAACTCTTTTGCTCAACATTTTCTGGAATACATAAACTCCAACACCTTGGATCCACTTATCCACACCCCCACCATGGGCAGCAATATCCTAGACCTGGTCATTACCAACATGGGCAACCAGTGTTCCACACCAGAGGTCAATTCCTCATTGGTCAGATGTGACCACAAGCTAATCACCCTAGAGATCCAAATCCTGCCCCCACCCCCATTAGGGAAACCATCATAAAAAATGTCTCCAAAGCCAACTTCACGCTTCTTAAAACAGAAGTGGCAGACTTCACGACACCCATGTAGATGGACAATAGAGGTACGACTGCTGAATCCTACACAAATGCATTTTATAAGCACTTACATTAGTGCATGGATCATGCAATCCCTAACAGAACCAAGATGCTATCCTCCAAAAAAAGGAAGCCAGTCTGGTGGTCCCCTGCCATAAACAAACTCTACAACAGAAGAAAGAAACTGTTCCAAAAAAGAGTAAAATCCCATGATTGGAGGAACTCCCTGGTCAGCCTCAGTAAAAAGCTGAGATCCCTCATAACATCCTCCAAAGCTAGTTATGAAAACAAAATTGCCACTGATTCTAAAGACAACCACAAAGCATTCTATAGCTATGTCAAGAATCTCAATGGCAACACTCAGATCTGCTCTGAGTTACAGCACAATGGCACTAAATATACAGAACCATCTGATATTGCCAACATCCTGGTAGATAGGTTCAGTGTTAACTTTACCCCCCTTTCACCCCTATAGGGCCCATCTCTATACCGGAAGAATGCAAAGTTCCTGTAATCACGGCTGCACAGGTAAAAGCTTCACTATCCAAAGCCAAGAACACAGCATCCATGGGACCTGGCAACATCCCAGGCTGCATTCTACAAGAACTACAGAACAAACTGGCACCCCACCTAAGTACCATGTTCAATCATAGCCTCACCTCAGGCTTTGTGCCCACTGAATGGTGCACAGCAACGGTTATCCCACTCCACAAAGGGGAGCCACCATGGACCCCAGAAACTACCACCACACTAGCCTGATGAGCCTGGTCTGCAAGGCTATGGAACGTATCATCATGGAACTTATAAACAATGACATTGGTAATCTCCAAACTCTGGACCCCACCCAGTTCGGGTTTGTAAATGGTAGATCATGTGTCCTAAACCTGACTGACTTCTTTGAAGTGGTCGCCAAAGCTGTAGATATGGGTAAGGTGGTTAACACAGCCTATCAAGATTTCACCAAGGCTTTTGACACCATCCCCCACTCTGGAATTATAGATAAACTCACTAAACTAGGAATAACTCCCTATGTCAGAGGATGGGTTGTCAACTGGCTCACTGACAGAACCCACACTGTCAAAGTAGCAGACTCCAACTCCGACTTCAGACCAGTGACAAGTGGAGTACCACAGGGTTCAGTCCTGGGTCCTCTCCTGTTTGGTATCTACTTCTCAGAAGTACAGGCTAACACAGAAGGTCTTTGGCTAATGAAGTTCGCAGATGACTGCACACTAGGAGCCATAATCGAAACTCCTAACGATGTGGACATCCTACAAAAGGGCCTCACTGATACAGATGCCTGGTGTCAAAGCCATGGCCTCAAGCTCAATGCCAAAGAGTGCATTGTCATCCCTTTTGGTAAAAACTCTACCCATGAACTACCACATAGGCGGTAGTCTACGTAACACTGAAAGTGTGATAAGAGACCTTGGGACACAGGTCGACAGTAGTCTCTCCTTTGATAATCACATCTCCACAGTAGTCAGGAAATCCTTCTACATGGCACACCTCATCACAAAAGGTTTCTCAGCCAGGAAAAAAAGAGGTCATTGTTCCCCAATACTCGTCACTCATTAGACCCATTATAGAATACAATGCCCTTTTTGGTATATACCTCACAAGACATCTACAACAACTAGAAAGGCCACAGAAATACCTATAAAGAGGATTACCAGCATCAAACAGATGCCTTACACAGACCGTCTCAAAAAACTCCAGCTTTACTCCGTCACATATCGCCTATTCAGAGGCAATCTCTGCCTGATATACAAAGCTATGTCAAACCCAGAGCTGTTGGACATGCTCCACTTAAAGAAATCTCAATCCCTCAAAGCTACACGCTCTAGGGACCTAAACCGTTTCACCACAATAAACTGAACATGCTGGAGGGATAGATTCATGTCCCAGAGACTTCCCATACTCTGGAACAAACTACCTATCTATATCAAACAAATCTCCTCATTAGCACTCTTCAAGAAAAATCTTGATAATTGGATGGGAGATAGGAAATTAATCCCAGGGATCACTTCTGTGGCTCTGCTCAACAGCGGCACAGGAAAATAATTTTCTTATGTGGCAAAAGCCAGGGTACCTTTTTGGCTAGGCTTATATAGGCCTTAGGGCCAATAGCCTAGTACCTACCTATGAACCTATAAACTTATATGTTGATATACATATATATATATATATATATATAAATATATATATATATATATATATATATATATATATATATATATATAGATATATATATATATATATATATATATATAGATATATATATACATATATATATATATATATATATAGATATATATACACTCATAACATGTAGTGGAGTCATACCTCAGAACCATACCTACCAACCCCTTACTGCAAGAAATCTGGGCCAAGGCTGTCCAGATGGGGGGACAATGGGACCAAATAAGGGACATAAGTCAAATATCGCTCTTATAAATATAGAATGTTGCCAGAGTGACAGGGTTTGTTTCAGCATACATGTTCTGAAGGATGTGAGTTCTGAAACTGAAATGTATGTCATCATTTACTGTTAGAAATCCTCAGATACTCACAATGATTTACCAGGGATATGAAAAACATGCATCTATGGAAGAGACCAGAAATATGAGCAATAAACCTGGACATAGTGCAACAATCCAGACAGTCGAGAGGTAGGCTCAGAACCCCTTAGTGGAATGAACTTGGGCCAGACCTGATAAAGTGGGGGAAGAAAGCCATTGAAATAGGGACATATCTGAAATACTGGAGTAGATGAACTGACACAATTGCTGCAGTAACACCCTCATGTCTGTCCTAACATATACTGAGTGAAATAGCACAAGTCCAGCACTCAAATTACTTCCCTCAAGTTAGTGACTGAAATCCTCACATCAGCCCACTGATGTGTCAGAAATACACAACACTTATGCAGGCCAGACAACACTATGTCCTACAAATATCTGGACATAACATCATATTATGGAATCTACACTCAGCTGCTTACCATGTCACCAAGCACTGTCCAAACTACAGTCAGACTGACACATCACTAACCCAAATATGATAGGTAGAATTACACATGTATTGGCAAACATATCAGGCACTACAGGGATGTCACAGCACTGAAAAACAGTCACCAGTGTGAAAGTGCATATCCAAAACCAATTCAACCACAGTCACAGTGACATACCAGTAAACAAAAAGAACAGTACAGTATAAGGACTCTGTGAACAAAAACATCTCAACATATTTTCCACTCACACACTACCCCCACATATACTGGCCCAATTCACAGTGTAGTATGATACTTGACTGTGGTGTGGCACATGTCTCAGTCTGCCCCTACAAACATATACAGCCAATAGACCACCAGAACAGGAGCAGCATGCACAGGCAAATAGAAAAGGAGCCATAACACATACATCCACGCCCCCACTACACAGACCAAATAACATTGACATGACATACTGCTACACAATCCAAACAGTCTGTCAACAATTGCCAGAAATACACAGACCTCTCAACTGTCCCACAAAATGTTCAGGCTTCCCCCTCATATATAAAGCCTCTTATGCATAACATGTCTGGCAGTCTGATACATCACTGGGATAATGTCAGGAATATAGCCACTAAATAATCATATACCATACCTATCAACCTCTTACTGCATGATATCTGGACAAAGCCTAACATAATTGTGAGACAGACACCCAAAAACAGGGGCATATTTGAAATATTGCTGCTATAATCTGAGAATGTTGCTGTTGTTACAAGCCCTTTTTCAATACTAATACAGGTTTCATTTTTTTAATGAAACCTGTATTAGTATTGAAAAAGGGCTTGTAACCCAAAAGCTTTACTGAATATAAAGGTGATATTTTCTCAGCATTTGTCGTGTTTTGGATTATCTTATATTGGATCTTTCAGCAGTCTGTGTTTGTATTTAAATGTTGCTGTTGAAACAGGGCTAGTTGTAACATATCTTGTCTGAGGGATATGAGGCCAGAAACACAAATTGATGTTAGCATTTACTGACTGGAATCCCCAGAGTATGCTACTGATTTTCCAAAGACAAAAAAATGTCTGAGTAACACTCCAAACATAGGAGTCCAAATTCTGGCCATTCTGTGGATAGCCCTACGGGTGAGAGTTATGTTAAACACATAACACTATCAGAGTTAAAATCACCCAGGATCTCCATGTCCACACAAACTCTGTTAGACTAGCATTAATCCAAAGGTATAAGAGCAATACTTACATTCTGTCCCTATGTCTGGAACATCCTCCCCCAGTCAGTTGGCCTGTCTCCACAGATTTGGTTGTAAGAGGTATTTCCAAATACCCTCTGTGATGCTGTTGTTCACACACCTCCATGAAGTTCATCTCACTGGCAAGGAAAAAGGCCAATGCTCACATGATGTACTCAATGATAGAAGTGTGTTGCCATGCCATTGGATATATGAATAACAACACAGCTGTCCTGCGTGCAATTATCAAGTGGGGGACACCAACTGGTGCACAGGCCGTCAGCTGCGTATGTGCATTACCTACAAAAGGCAAGCTGCTGCCTATGCAAAACAGATGTAAACCCTACATCCTTGAGAGAGAGAGAGAAACAGCAAAAAGAATAATAAAAGCCAAGCAGGACATAACCACCTACACTTGAATAAAACAAACAGGTATGTCAAATAAGTAAGCATGTAATGGTCTGCAGTATGGGGTATGTAAGAAGGGGAAAATAGGAAACTCTAACATATATGTCTCAACAAGACTTGCCCTACTGATATATTGCTGATCAGGACCTATGGCCATAGCATCTGGGTCTGTCTGCAGTGACATAGATCATAGGTCAGGCCCCTGAGTCACCCCAGGAAAGGATGGCTCACATATGACTACTACTGCAGTGTGTGTTGAACACTACTGACTGTGACAATGCTAGGCCAGTTACTGGGATGTTGTACATATCCATATCTTACTTGTGAATACAACCATAATATACTTGGTTGTCTCAGAAATGTCAGAGACCTATAAATGGTATTTGCATAGTAAAGTAGTATTGCACATGTGTGTGTTGAACTGCATGTGATATACTGAGCTCATACCATTAAACTGTCCAGTGGTATGCTCACTGACCACATGTGTGCCTCATATATGTAGTCCTTTACTCATACAGTTGTGTTACATCTGGCAAATCATTGGCAAATCTGTAAAGACTGATAGTACATCTCCTTCTTTTTCTTCTGGCTGTTCCCATTAGGGGTCACCAAAGTGGATCATATGTTGCCATTTCTACCTGTCCTCTGCATCCTGATCTGTCACACCAACCACCTGCATGGCCTCTCTCACCACATCCAGGAACCTTATCTGAGGCCTTCCTCTTTTCCTCTTACCTTGCAGCATCATCCTTTTCCCAATATACTCAGCATCCCTCTGCAGCACATGTCCAAACTGATGCAATCTTGCCTCTCTGTCTTTGTCTCAAAACCATCCAACATGGGATAACCCTGTCATATACACATTGCTACTCCTGTCCACCCTCGTCACAACCACTGCAAATCCTAACATCTGTAACTCTGCCACATCCAACTCTGACTCCTGCCTTTTTGTCGATGACACTGCCTCCAAACCATATAACATAGCTGGTCTCACTACCCTGTTGTAGACCTTCCCTTTCACTTTTACTGGTACTCGTCTGTCACAAATCACTACTAACACTCTTCTCCACCCTGCCCATCTTGCCTGTACTCTCATCCTCACCTGTCCTCCACAGTCATCATTACTATGAAATATTGATCCCAATCATTTATACTCATCCACCTTTGCCAACTCTACTCCCTGCATCATCAACATTCCACTACCCACCCTCTCATTCACACACAGGTATTCTGTCATAATCCTGCTGACCTTCATTCCTCTTCACACTAGAGCATATCTCCACCTCTACAGGGTCTCCTACATCTGTACCTTACTCTCAGTACAGATCATAATGTCATCTGCAAACATTATATTCAACGGGGAGTCCTGTATGATCTTGTCTGTCAACCTGCCCATCGCCATTGCAAATAAGAAAGGGCTCACAGCTGATCCCTGATGTCATCCCACCTCCACCTTAAATGCATCTGTCACTCCTGCCGCAGACCTCACTGCTGTCACACCACTCTTGTACAGATTCTGTACCAGTCATACATATATCTCTGCCACTCATGACTTCTTCATACAATACAACAACTCCCCTCTAGGCACCCTGTCAAATGCTTTCCTTATGTTCAGAAAGACACAAAGCAACACCTGACCATCTCTGTACTACTACATCAACACTTTCAGAGCAAACATCATATCTGTAGTGCTCTTACCTGGCATGACAACATACTGTTGATCAATATCACCACCCTGCTTTGCCACATCCTTAGCCTTTGCAACCTCTCTCTCTTTGCCATGCATTTCATCTCCTTATACTCCTGTCTACTTTCCCCATCTCTCCGGCAATCCCACTCTTTCATCCCCAACCTCCTTCTCTGTACACTGTCCTGTACTTACTCAGTCCACCACCAGGTGTTGTTGTACTCCTTCCTCAATCCACGTCACACCAAGCACCTTTCTAGCCATCTCCCTTACTAGCTCTTCTGTACTTTCCCAGATATTTGGTAAACTGTCCCTGCCACCGAGTGCCTGTCTTAACTTTTCCCTGAACTCTACCTCACAATCACCCTTTTCCAGTTCCCACCATTTGTTCCTTGGTGCTGTCCTCATACTCCTCCTCTTCTTAATCATCAACGTTATTTTACAGACCAACAGTCTCTACTGCCTAGTTACAATGTCTCCTGTCACCACTTTACAGTCTCCAATCTCCTTCAAACTGGCCCTCCTACATTGGATATATTCCACCTGGGTGCATCTCCCTCCACTCTTGTATGTCACCCTATGCTCCTCCCTTTTGTTATAGCATGTATTCACCACAGCCATGTCCATCCTTTTTGCAAAATCCACTACCATCTCACCGTCAGCATTCCTTTGCTTAACACCATACATACCCATCACTTCCTCATCCCCTTTATTCCATTCAACATGCCCATTAAAATCTTCTGCAATCACCAGTCTCTCACCCTTGGGTACAGTCATCACCACGTCATCCAACTGACTTCACATTCCTCTCACTCATCCATCATGCAGCCAATTTGTGTAGCATGTTTACTAACAACATTCCTCATTACACAATAAATTTCCAGCTACACAAACATGACCCTATCAGACAGTCATGTCATCCTCCAAAACACTCTTGGCATACTGTTGCTTCAGGATAACCCCTACCCCCTTTCTCCTCCCATCCATACCATGATAGCACAAGTTTGACCTGCCTCCAATACACCTAGATGTACTCCCCTTCAATCTGGTGTCTTGCACACACAGCATATCAACCTTCCTTCTGGCCATCATATCAGCTAGCTCTGTCCCTATACCAGTCATACTGCCAACATTAAAGGTTCCTATCCTCACTATCACACTCCTAGTCTTTCTCCTCCCTTCCTGACATATGAGTGTTAGACATCCTCCAGGGTATGTCTGTCAATGCAAAGGCTACTGTGCTATCGAATAACTCAGGTGTGTTACAGCAATATGAAGACAGTGTCACCAATTTTGTCCCATTATCCCCCATGTATGTGTGGCATCCTACAGATGTCCTGCTGTAATGGGCAGAGAGGGATGAGTGGGCATCAAGGGTGTGAATACAGTGTGCCATACTGACATAGAACAGAAATGTATATCAGGTATTACCTATGCACATGTCAGTAGGAGTAGGTGTATCTGACTGCTTCATAACAACAGACATGGGATGCAAAATGTCAGTTAAATAAGCTGTACATGTTGTAAGTGTGTAATGTCAGTTACTGTGCAGCCAACAGAGTTCGATTTCTACAGCTACTGATTGTTGCATTGCACTGACACAGACATGGGTAGTAGAATAAGCATGAGTATCATGTTGACATGTTAGAGGTTTACAATCATGTTATGAGCTTTTGTCCATGCCTGCTACACACAGCCACATGACCACCGACATAGCTGCATGGACTCAGCAATACCTTACCTGTAAAACCTGTCTCCACCAAAGTAGAGTAATCCCCTTTGCTGGACAGCAGCAATACACAAAACACATGATTGGTTGTTATGTCAGCTGTAGAGGTCAGAGTAGGTGCAGGCACCAACTTGGCAGTGAGTCAGCCTTTGTCTGAATGACCATATGAGTTCCTAGGTGGATTACTGTAAGGCTAACTATGAGTACAAATTGGACACATCCACCAAGGGCAATCACAAGGCTGTCTTCACATACATCTGCAATCTCTGAGGTGACAACACTATCCACCCTGTAATGGTGGTCAATCACACCACATACACACACACCATAGCTATAGGCAACTTCCTGCAAACAGGTTTAGGGCAAACATCACCCCCCTGGCTCACCATCAGTGTAGGTGGATATGCACAGCACCTGCACCCCTCCCTCATCATATGGGAGCAGGTGCATACTGCCTAATCAAAGTCAACAAAAATAGGTCTCCATGGGATCTGAGAACATTCCTGTCTGCATCCTACATGAACTCAGGCATATGCTTCCAGCTCCATTACACACTGTATGCAAGCAAAGTCTGAGCACCATTGACATTCCTTCTGCAAGGAAGATGTCCACTGTCATCCCTCTACACAAACATGAATGATAAATGATGGTTTATGCAATGTACTGGCCCTCATTGGGGGAAACATGACACATCAGGACCAGGAGTGCAATGCAGGTTCATATAGGGCTGATAAAACAGGGGTATGATGTGGTGGTGGCTGATGATAGGTAATGCTAATGTGCTGGCTCTGTCAATGACTCTGGCCAATGTCTGAGGTCCCGTGATGTGTTTTTCCATTTATGTCTTCCAGGTGCCATGTAAAGACAACCATCTTACACTGCTCAGGAGAATGCAGCAATAACTGAAGCTATCCTGCAATACTATGCAGTGCTATTTGGCCAGAGCCGCCAAAATATGTGGGAGCGGACTACCCTGTGGGATGAACTTCACCACAGAGTCAACACATTGGGCTACAATGGCCGCACACATAAGTAGTTCAGGCATTGTGCAAAAAAATAAAATAGGAAAAAAATCGCTGTTCTGTTTGTTCGGGATTTGGCCATTTCCACATTTAGCTGTCAATAAAGCGGCATTCACAATATTGAACATTCACATAACTAATAGGGACCCTCAAATACCAGTTGCTTTTGACCCAAAATCTTCCTGTGTCTGCTAGGAAGCTGTAGCTGGGGAAGAATTACACCTTTCCACACAACAATGACCCAAACCATACATCCATATCCAAACATGGATGTGTTCGCCATAAGACAATACATGGTTTGGAATGGCCCAGCTACAGTCCACACCTATATCCCATAGAAAACCCATGGGTTGCCCTGCAGAGGGCTGTGCAGAAGACATGCCCTTGCAATCTGATAGAATTGGAGGGCTTTTGCAGGGAGAGTGTACAAATATTTTTAAGTCGAGATGTGCCATGCTGATACACACTTTCCCAAGAGGACTGACTTCTGTTATGATATTCAAAGGTGCTTGTACTTTAAGAGTGTGCACTGTCATGCAACCAACCTATTGTACATATTTCAAATTCTATATGTCACCCCTAACAAATGTGTTTGCTCTTCTATTGGATTGCACAGGTTATAGGTCACAGTAAAGGTGAGAATAGTTATCACATGATTACTGTGGTCTCATGTCATGTAACAGACAAACCTGGCATGTTAACGGGGGTGTCTACACTTCTGATATTCACTGTAAGCTTGGGAGGTTGTTGTTGTAACTGGTCCTGTTGTAACATACATGTACTGCAGGTTTTTGTGTTAAACCCAAAATATATCATTAATTAGTGACACCAGCCCTCAAATCATCCCAGTAATGTGTCAGACTAACACAGGATTCATGCGGAACAAACAAGAAATATGAGCCACACATGTACACATTCAGCAACACTATACACAGTTGAGAGGTATGTTCTGTAGGAGTTGCCAGTGTACTATACAGTTGAACAGCAATTATGTGTACATGGATGCAGTGTGTGCCATTTGAAGGCTCTTCACCTACTAACAGTACGTATCACAGAGGTATAAATAAGTAATGACATTAATTGGAAAGGGCTGCACTGCATGATGTAAAGGACCTGTCCAGGGTGTGTACGTTGTGGTCTGACTGTGTTGTGAATGTCACCATTTGGCTGTTGTGAGGTCTCTGTAATGCCTGGCTGCAATGTCACGTGTGTGTGTGTGTGTGTGTGTGTGTGTGTGTGTGTGTGTGTGTGTGTGTGTGTGTGTGTGCACACACATGTGTAGCAGCAAATGATGTAGTGCAGGTAGTAATTTACATATGTTGTCTTCCACCCACAGGTGGTCATGGTGGTCGTGGTCCCTCCTGCTCAGAATCTGATGTCAGTGTCTCTGCAGACTCTGACAATGATGATAGTCATAATCAAGCACAGGTGGTTTTGTCAGGGGCTGAATCTGTGCCATGGGCTGGCATCCACCAGTATTCGACACTGTCCCAGCACACAGTCACAATGCCCACACATACCCTGTCCCCAGTAGCCACAGATAATGGACAGTTGGCAGGTGGTGGCATGAAACAGGCTAGTGTGGTGACTATTACAAGTGTGACTACAGCCACTAGCCATAGTCAGAGTGCTGGCAAGGTCCCACAAGGGCAGATGGATAGGGGTGCCCAAAGGAGGACTGCTGCCCATCAAGCCGCTGTCTTAAGTACCACAGCAGGTGTCACCAGATGCATGTTTTGGGCTGTAATGGATGCACAGGCAAGTAGTGAACACAACACCAGACAAATATTCAGGGTGGTGGATGAAACTCTTTCTGTTTTACGTGGTTACATACATGACCTAGTTCAGGCCACAAGTCAAAATACTTTACTGAGGTCATGAATACATGGTGGGGTGAGGTGCTGGCAATCCTCGACCATGCTATGTCTGCAATAGAGCATGTGGTGGGTGATGGGCATCAGCCAAGTGGACGTAGGTCAGCAATGACATCAGCTGACAGTTTACAGGGCTGTGCCCCTTTACACTCCCATACTGGCTGTGACCCCAGCACTACCGGAGGGAGGGTGCTGTCGACATCGTTGCTGTCCACATCACACCAGAGCAAGCCATGGGCATGTGGTCCTGACCAGTCTAGTCAGGGACATGGATCCAGCAGACAACAACAGACAACAGTCACCCAAGCAGTACTGCATCTGGCCTTGAGCCTGGTGGTGCTAGTGAGACACGTGATGGACCAGTTCCCATGTCTGTGGCCAGAGATGGTGAACTGGACACCCTGCTATGTACGGTCCACAGCTGTCCAACATACCGCTGTGTAGGGCAGCCACATGGCATGACTGTGTGCATGCATACACACACATCTGTATCACATGCAGGTCACCCACAGACACACACAGCACTTCTGCACAGGTGATCTACTGAATACCTCTCCAAGCACACACATGATTTCAACCGTATGGCCTAGGCTAGGCCTCTGGCAAACCCACACCACACCCTGTGCATATGATGATACCTGTGCCACATCCCTGTCATCCATACCATAGATGCAGGGACATGCTAATATGGGACTGATCCACAGGGTGAATGTAGTACAGTGTAGCTATGTAATACTGTGTAAGGTGCTGTCTGCTTGCATTTGTTGTGGGTACACATACAGGTGTGTGTACCTTATTAACCAGAATGCATTATTGCTGTTAGTACCACTGACTGCCTGTTGTCTGACATGCTGCATTCTGTTTGTGTTGCAGGTGTCTGTGTGTCTGCAGGCTGTGGCCCTGCAGATGCCAAGAGGGAGTATGGCACAGTGGGAATACACCACCCATGTCATAGGTAAGGTACATCTACCAGGTGTGTATGCATGCAACAGTGTGTGAGTGACACTGCTGTCAGACAGTGTGACCTTCCATACATACCCCTCTCTCAGACAGCCTTCATACATGTCACCTCAGTGTTGTGTACTACCACAGGCTCGTACAAACAGAACAATTTACTACCTAGCCACAGTACTTAGTAGTTATGACCACCCTTCTTGGCATGACTGAAGTACAGTTTTCTGTGTTTTTGCTCATTAACCTGGTGCACTTGACCATTCTGAGGCACTGTTGCAACTGCCTCATGTACACAGATAGCCTTCCCTGTAAACACCAAACACTCAGACTTGTAAGAGTTACCCCTATATCACCAAATTTGGAAATATGCACTCTCCAGCAAAGACTGGACTAGCTGGTCAAGAGGGTGAGATCAACACCTGCACCACACCATGTGAACACATAGCTCACCACAACATCCACTATTACAGCCTTGACATACACTCACAAATTACACACCCACCTTCACAGTGGCACTCAATGGACATTTACCCAATCAGCACAGATCAGCAAGACAGACACCCACTCAGTCACCACAACACAGTGCATGCAAAGAAGACATATGTCACCTACACAGTGTGCCCCTCAACCTAAGCCTGTAAGGCTAACCACCTTGCCCAATACAGTAATCATGGGTGACTCAATACTGAGGTACACAGATGTACAACTCACTAAGTTGAATATGGAGAAGGTAACAGCCAGCTGTCTATCATATGCCAGCATCCAACACATGACACACCCAATCAGGTCACTCCACAAAAACTACAAGTATCACTCTGTCATCATCCATGTGGGTGTGAATGACCTGAGATGCACCTCCCTGGACTACATGACAAGAGACATGGTTGCGCTCTCAGATTATGTGGTCCAGGCAGGTATGACAGTAGCCCTGAGCAGTATACTACCATCACCCAGAATGATGCTGCAGTATTATCAACAAATGATTGACTTTAACATTGGCTTACATGTTGTTTGTCATTCTCAGGGGATCCAGTCTCTGCTTATGATAACATGATTGACAGACCTCATTGCCTTTGCCAGAGATGGTCTGCATCTGTCATCCCTGAGTTTCCAGGTACTGACTAAGTCTCTTGTCACCTCTATAGTGCCTTTTTAGGCAGTGTTCCAAATCACATTAACACCATAACAGCCAGACATGAATGCAATCTGAGGGTCATGCTGCTCAACAGTAGACATCTAACTCTCAAGATGCAGTCACTCAAAGCACTCCTCAAAATGGAGAACATTGACAGTTGTGCTCTAACGGAGACCTGGTTTCCACCAGCAGACAGCAGCCCTACGCAATAGGCTATGATGCATTCCACAGCTGTCAGCCCCAAAACATGGACCACAGCTCCACAGGTAGGGGTGTCTCCATATTCATAACAGATATGCACCCCTCCAGACTAGTATCCCAGCATAATGCATTTGAGATACTTCAGGTACAACTGACTTTGGGTAATAGTGCAATCCAGGTCATAGCCTGCTATGGATCCACATCCATGTCCCTAGACTGTCAATCCACATTCCTCAACACCATGGCATCTATCAAGGGCCAACCCAACACTAACATAGTAGGAGACTTCAACTACCCCCTCAGTCAACTGGGAAAAGTACTCAAGCACCAATAGACTGGCACAACACTTCCTGAAATTCATCAGTTCCAATGCCCTGGGCTGGCTGATACTTGCCCCCAGTAGAGGATGCAACAACCTTGACCTGTCTTGATTACTTACATATGGCACCTTTGCTCAACAACAGTAGTCAGTCCCTACTTGTTCAGATTCAAACATGATGTAATCACACATGGCAATCCACATCTCACCCACACCCCCCACAAAGGTAACCACCTTGAAAAACCTCTCCAAAGCTGACTTTGGAGTCATAAAAACAGGGGTGGAATACTTCACTGCACCCATGTCAATGGAAAATAGCTGCATGACTGTTGTCTCATACACAAATGCACTGTACAAACATGTACATAAATGCTAACAGAACAAAGACGCTGTCCTCCAAACACTGGAAGCCAATGTGATGTTCCCCTGCCATTACTAAAGTGCACAACAGAAGAAAGACACTGTTGCAGAAAAAGGTGGTGTCCCAAGACTGGTAAACCCCCTTATTAACCTCAACAACAATGTGAGATTCCCTCATGGAATCATCTACAGCCAGCTATGAAGGCAGAATTGCAACAGACACTGACAACAATCACAAAAGCCTTTGATAGTTATACCAACAACCTCCACAGCAATACCCACAAGTGCTGTGAGTTACTGCACAATAATAACTCCTATCCTGAGCCAACAGATATTGGCAACAGTCTTGCCAACACATTCAGTGACAGCTTTACCCCTCACTCCCCCCTAAGGGAACAATCACAATGGTAGATGAATGCCAGGCACCCGGCATTACTGCAGCCCAGGTTAGACCTGCATTGTCCACAGGAAAGAATACAGCTTCCATGGGACCCAAACATATCTGTGGCTGTGTTCTACATGACGTACAAAGAGACCTGACACCACATCTGTGAGCCCTATTCAGTCACAGCCTTACCTCAGGCTTTGTCCCTCCAAAATGGTGCACTGCTACAGTCATCCCTCTCAATAAAGGGATAGCAACTGCAGATCCTGGGGGATTATTGGCCCATTAGCCTGATGAGTCTACCATGTACTGGTCTGGACTGCATCATCAGGGACCTGATTGACAAAGATATAGGTAATCTCCTAACTCTGGATCCCACACAGTTTAGCTTTGTGAATGGCAGATCATGCCTGCTCAACCTGGTTGACTTCTTTGAGTGATTCACCAGGGCTGTGTATGATGGTAAGGCACTGCATACAGCCTACCTCAATCTGGTCAATGCTTTTGATACCATTCCTCAGTCAGAAATTATTGATAAACCCACCAAACTAGGAATCAACCCCTATATCAGTAGGCGGGTTGCAAATTGGGTCAAAAAACATATAGTGGGACAGTGGCAAACTCCAAGTCAGACTGGCAAGCAGTCACGAGTGGAGTCCCACAGGGATCAGTACTGGGTAGTCTCCTGTCCAGCATCTACTTCTCAGGAGTTCAGCCCAACACAGAGGAACTCTGGCTGACCAAGTTCACAGAGGACTGCAAGCTGGGAGCTATCATTAACTCCACAAGTGATGCAGACATCTTGCAGAAAAGCCTCACTGAGACCAATGAGTGGTGTGGAAACCATGGCCAGAAGCTTAACACCACAAAATGCATCATCATACCCTTTGGTAAAACACTCATTCCCCAGTAAGTACCACATTGATGGGAGCCCAATGAACACTGTAGGCATTATAAGAGATGTGGGGACACAGGCTGACAGCAACTTCTCCTTCAACCACCACTTTGCCACTGTGATCAGGAATTCCTTCTATGTGGCAGACCACATTACCAAGGGCTTTGCATCCAGGAAGACAGAAGTAATCATCCCTGTCTAGTCTTCCCTCATTAGACCACTCATCAAGTATTATGGACCATTTGGCATGTACTTCACTAGACACCTGCAACAGCTGGGGAGGCCACAGAAGTAGCTCACAAAGAGGTTCCTAGGCATTAAACACATGCCCTACACACACAGACTCAGAAGACTCCAGCTATTCTCTATGTCATATCAGCTAGTTAGAGGATATCTGTCCTTGACTTACAAAGCCATGTTTGACCCAGCTCTTTTAGAAATGTTACATATGAAGACATCCCTATCCCTCCACACCACACATTGCAAAGACTTCTACCTCATTACCACAATTGACACAACATGCTGGTGGGACAGGTCCCTCACCATGAGACTGCACATGCCCTGGAATACACTTCCCATACATGTCATGCAGAGCACCTAGCTGACGCTGTTTCACAAACATCTTGATGAGTGGATGGATAATAGACAGTTTACCCCAAGGATCACTGCAGTGGCTTTACTTGATACAGGCACTGGGAAGTAACATCAGGTGGCACAAAAGCAGGGCCCTTCTATGGGCTAGGCTTGTAAATGCTCCTAGGCCATTAGCCTACTACACACTTATGAACCTATAAGAGGGATGACATCAGCAGGACTAATAAAGTAGGGCAGTGGGTGGGAAACACATCAAAATACTTTTGCCTACAAACATACACACCCACAATTGCCAGATACAAGAGTAGAACCCGTGCCTAAGCAGTTATTTGTACTATAGTGTTACGCAGTTATTGCATGCACTACAAAGCTGGCCAAAGGTACTAATATGGGGAATGACAATAGCAGGACTGATAAAAGTAGGGCAGTGGGTGTTAAACTTATCAACATACTTTGTCCTACAAACAGGCACACACACATAGGGCAGATGTGAGAGTAGAACCTTTACCTAACTAATAATTTATACCACAGTGTTATGCAGTTATCATACAAACTACAGAGCATACTGAGCTAACAGCTGGCCAAAGGTACTGATATGGGGAATGACATCAGCAGGACTGATAAAGTAGGGCAGTGGGTGGGAAACATATCAAAATACTTCTGCCTGCAAACATACAAACTTACACACACACATTTGCCAGGTATGAGAGTAGAATCCCTGTCTAACCAGTTATTTCTACTACAGTGTTAGGCATTTATCGTATGCACTACTGAACTAACAGCTGGCCAAGGTTGCTGATAAAGAGAATGACATCATCTGGACTGATAAAGTGGAGCAGTGAGAAGTGTTGTGGGTGGGAATGGCATAAAACTGTTTCACCTACAAATGAACAAACACAACACTCTCAATCTTGCGCACACACAACTGTCTCACACACACACACACACACACACACACACACACACACACACACACACACGCACACACACACACACAGACACACACACATACACACACACACTTGCCAGTATTGGGTTTAGAACTCCTACCTATCTAGTTACTTGTACTATAGAGTTACCGAGTTATCGCACACGCTATAGAGCTTATAGGGGTAGCAGGTATCCAGTAGTACTTCTGAGGTAAATGACAGCAGCAGATCTTGTGCAGCTGGGTAATGTGAAATGTAGTGAGTGGGAACAGTCTGCTAATACTTAGACCTACAGAGAGACACACACAGGCAGCTGATGTGATATTAACACCGCAACCTCAGTACTATTACATAATGGGACTCACCTTTTATGCTTGCATGTGCCACTGTTTAAAACCAGTATGCCACTGTCCACAACAGGACATCACTGTATGCCATTCAGGGTACCCATGTGTGTGACCCATGCTGCTGTGTCTGTCCCCCTGTGTCTCTCTGTCTATCACTGTCTGTCTCTCACTTCCCCATATCTATGTGTGTGTATGCTTGACATATATAGTTATCTGTTGGCCATATATGTCTGCATGTGTGTCACACACAACAGAGGTGGATATATCACATATGGGCCATCTATAGCTAGCTGTGGGCAATCCTGTCTGATATGTGTGTGTAGGGACAGTTAAGGTGTACATAGCTGTCTGTATGCACAGATGTATCTACACAATATAGTCATATAGACCAATGTAGGTTCCAACATGTCCTGTGATTGTCTAAGTGTAGGAGCATGCCCAGTGTGACCTTGTACAGTTAGAGTGGGACTCCATTACAGATATAAGTGTACTCCTGCCCAGGGTTTTGTGTGCTACAGACATACCTCTCAGAAGTACAGAGGACTTTAATTGGGGTAATGGTTTGTTTTGGCAGATATTTTCTGACATATCTGTATTTTGACAATGCAGTGTATTGTGTCATTACCTAGTGTTAGACATCCCCAAATCATCACAGTGCTTTACCAGAGGAATACCAGTCGTATGATGCGTAGACTGATATTATAATGGCAGCTATGTACATTCTTGCCTAACAAGGCCAGTTGGGAGGCATGGCTACAGCCAGTTGAGTGATAGTCCAGCAACTTGTTGATATACTGGCTGGAGATCTTCTGTTTCTGTGGTATCTGTGTAACCTGAGATGTGATATCATGGTGTGGCCATATCTGTCTGCTGTACATTTTTTGGCAGATTGTCCAGGTGTTTGGCTAGAGGTTTTGTCCAGTCTGCATAAACATGTGTTTTTATGGCAAGTTATTTCAGTGTAATTGAAGAGTGATGTTACAAAATATTGACAGACTTTACTGTCTCAGCCTACGTAAGCTTCAGACAATTCCTGCTACTGCAAACCCCTCACCCTACAACTTTCTCAGTATGTCAAAGCAATATTTACAGCACATGCCTATCTTTGTGCCTTTGTTCCACATTTACTTCAGCCCTTGTTCAGACACGTTGCTGTCAGAGGTTTTGTGTTATGGATGTGGGTACAGACTGCATTGTACTGTGCAGGCATGTCCATTATATAGAAAAGCAGATGTAAAACAAGGAAAAAAGCCATGTTGACAATGACCACTAGCAACAGTACCAAGAAGCATGATTATTCACAAAAGCCCTAGCACCTCGGCTATACAGCCCTCAAGAAGTCCATTGTATGTGTAGTGTATTCCATATAGCACTGTGACTTTCAGGTATGTTAGTGGTAGAGCAATAGGTGTCACTGACATGCTATGTGGAATACACTACACATACAATGGACTTCTTGATGGCTGTGTAGCCGAGGTGCTAGGGCTTTGGCACTGCAGTTATCTGCACATGGCCCTGTGACAGACAGCCTGTACCTAGGGCAGTGCAAGATGACAGCCAGGAGAACATGCTGGCCAGATCCTGACAGTACTGACCACACATGGACATAGCTCATTGACCCCTGCATATTGAGCACATGCAACAAGTTTTCATGTGTAATGGGACAGCCCTACCAATCTGTGTTATGCTGCTATTTCCCTGCAAACATACATGTTACTGCATTTCTGTGGGTATATGGGTAGGCACACCTGTCAACTGTAGACATTTGCAGAGACTATGATGATATTTGCTTTACATTATGGTTCCATTTACCATACTATTGTGCCCTGTCTTGGGGACTACAGGCATATCAGTAAAGAGCACAGGTGAGATTGTAATGGCATACATTTGCATGTCAGACTTGTTACCCTTCAGAGCCTTACTGCAACTGCGAGACCTGCTGTACTATGACTGTGTGGGTCGGGGGGGGGTGGTGATTCAACATTGCTGCCATTTGTGGAGCTTTTCCAGACATTTCTCTCTGGTTTTCTACAGCTGACTTGCTGTGTGGGTCTGAGGGGTGGGTATGAGACCCCCACACTGACATGCATGGCTGTGAGCTATGACCCCCCCCCCCCAGTTAGTTGGCCCCATACATATACAGCAGTAGGATTTGCCACCTTGGGTACTACTGCATAGTGTTGGGAGGTCAGTATTGGGCAGACATTTCCTGGTGTCCCACATAGCTGTCAGCTGTCTGCTGCTATCCCAGTAGTCCACTCCATTCACTTGCATGCATGCAACAATACCATACATATGCTAGCAGAACATACTAATACATTAATTTACTGCTAAGGCAACTGACTTACCTTGTGCCTGTGGGAGTTGTGTGTATCGAGCTTGAGGTCTGCCTATGTTGGATGCACATAGTACACTGCCTATACATGATAAGTTACCGGTAGTGTGATGTGTGTGCCATTCCTTTTTACTGTGTGTGTGAGTAGAGAGTGGTGTCAGTCCATGGGTGCCTACAGTGTCAGTGTGTGTGCTATGCATTGTCTCTTTGCCAAGGCCAGGCCATACTGGGCATGCCTCCATCAGCCTGCAGGGGCTGGCTCAGGGGGTTCCTCGTCTGAGTCCTTCTGTGCCTGTATGGACCTTGGCAATGGTGGGGGGGGCTGTGTGGCCCTTCCCCATCCTGTTTCTGCTGCAGCTGTTTCTGCAGGATCATATTGTGTAGCATGGCACATACTATGAACATGTGACTGGAGATTACTCCAAGGCTCCACCAGATATGTCCAGGCAGTGGAACCGTGACTTGCACATCCCAAACACAGGCTATATAATGATCCTGGTTTGTGCGTGTGCCTCATTATGGCATTCTTGCATGGGTGTGTGTGTGTGTTTCTGATGGGTGTCATCATCTATGGCTCCAGTGCATAGCCAGTATGCTCCACCAGATGGCCATATGGGATGTCCCCCTGGCAAATCCCTGATACAGCTGTGAGGAATGCCAGATGTGGGAATCATGATAGCTTCCAGGGCTGCCAGCATACACATTCCTGATAATGCCCTTGGCATTGCACACAACCTGGCAGTTTTTGGAGCGGAAGCCCTTGCAGTTTATGTAGACCCTACCCTGCTCACCAGGTGGTGCTTTGATGTTGATGTGTTTGCAATCTATGGCACCAAGTACTTCTGGGTATTCAGTTACATGATGGAAGAGATGTATACTGCTGGTCAATTCCTCACAGGTGTTGGGGAAGTATATCTGGTCACAGGCATTTGGTAGCATGGCATCCAGGAACTGGTGGAGTACTCTGGATGCAGATGCCTGTGACACCCCCATGATATCCCCAGTAGGTCTTTGGAAAGTACCTGTAGCTAGTGTTCTTAAGGCTACACATACCTTAGTATCCACTGGGATGGGTTCCCCGATGTTCATTCTGGAGGTGAGGTGAGGCCGGCACAGCTCCACAATTTGCTGAAGTATGCCCCTATCCACCCTATAGCGCTCTACTATCTCCAGGTCATGTAGCCCCTGGTAGGTTACCCTGGGGTTGAACACTCTTTTCCTCCTCCTGAGTCTGGGGCAGTTGTCAGCATTATCCTCTTCACCACTGTCAGCCTCCAGCACATACTGATTGATCAAAGAGATGGCAGCCCCTAGCATTTTGTCAAAGTTCCCATGTTTACTCCAAGAGTACAGAGTTTGTGGTTGAAACCAGACTGAGGGGTGTTTGCATACTTTATAGTGGTGTGCTACAACTGCTGCCTGTCTAATTGGGTATATGATGCATTCCAGCTGCCAGCTATATTACTCATGGCTTTGAATTGGCCATTGTGAGTGTTAGAGGCATTAATGGTAATTTGTGCAAATTTGCCTTTATTCTGCTGTTGCCTTTTTTTTAATTATTTTTTTACTTACATCTCCTCCCACTTTCAGCTATGCAGCCACCTGCCATCTGTATTATTTTGTGTTTTGCCTGCCCATTGTGAGATGCAAGAGTCTCATATTAGTGATTTCTACTTCATGTCTCCTTTATTGTGCTGTTGCCCTATATTTTTTTACATCTCCTCCCATTTTCAGCTATGCAGCCACCTGCCAGCTGTATTATTGAGTGCTTTACCTGGCCCATTATGAGTTGCAAGAGTCCCATATTAATGATTTCTACTTCATTTCTCCTTTATTGTGATGTGGCCCTTTATTTTTAATAGCTGAAACTGCCAAGAGAATTTCTGTTCTTCAGCTGAAGTGTGGACTTCCCTTCATGACACCAACTTCACCCAAAACTTCTAACAAACTCCAAACCCTACCAAACAGGCGTTGCCATTTCATGCTTCTAGCAGCAAAATGAGAATGCGACTGTATTACACTCACTACAGCGACTTCGGTGCCCCTAGGAAAACAGCAGACATCTTAGTCTATCCCCTTATAATCAGGGTGAATTATTTTTACTACTGTCCCCTGTTTTTACAGGAAATGTAATCATTAAAAAATGCTGCTGCGAGAGGTTTAATACTAGTTGTGTGTTATTGCTAATGAGACCCATTAATTAATTAATTAATTAATGAACAGTGACTGAGTCTTCACAGTTTTAGCTCCTGCTACTTTAGCACCTACTTCCTCCAAATGTGAGAAACATGAGAAACACCACAGATGAAAGATCTTGTACGTATCTAGCTATATATGCATAAGTACATTACTACTAATACTGTAACACATAAAATATCATAGCTCTTTATAGGTGCAGACCCAGGAAAATGAGCAGACATGAGTCCTGCAGTGCGGAAACTATGCAACTTCAGTAGAGTCATCCCCAACATTGTGATTTTATGGTGTTATAATCTTTTGATATAGGCCCAAGATATTCTTTTCTTTGGTAAACTGATAGTAAATCTATGTGTGTGTGTGTGTGTGTGTGTGTGTGTGTGTGTGTGTGTGTGTGTGTGTGTGTGTGTGTGTGCAAGTGTGTGTGTGTGTGTGTGTATACATGCACATATAAATATAAATATGTGTATATATATATATATATATATACATATATATATATATATATATATATATATATATATATATATATATATATATATATATATATATATATATATATATATATATATATATATATATACAATTTGTCTCACCATTGCACAAACTGACATTTAAACAAATAGAAAAAAACTATCCTTTTTAGATCAAATTTAAAAAGACTGAAGCACAAAAATATAAAAATTATATATATATATATATATATATATATATATATATATATATAAAATATATAGATATAGATAGATATACATATATGTGTATACTTACATATGTATTTGTTTTATATATATATATATATATATATATATATATATATATATATATGACATTTATATATATATATATATATATATATATATATATATAAATGTGTGCATATATGTGTATATATATATATATATATATATATATGTAAACACACACACATATACATATATATACATATATATATATATATATATATATATATATATATATATATGTATATATATATATATATATATATATATATGTGTGTGTGTATGTACGTGTAGTTTGTTCCTTAGTTTCCTAATGTAGGTTGAGAAGGGCTAGTACTTATCCTTAACTTCAGAAGCTTGTCTAAGTTCATGGATTACTTTATTACTCATAATAATAATTTTTAGCTCCCAATTAACATGTTATGCTATCCTTGTTATAAGGAGTTTTGGATCTGCTGTATAATTTAAGGATCTTTTTATTTTTGTAAAGTTTATATTGGTGGACCATCGATGGTGATTTATAATGGAATTTCCCATTGCCTTTTGCTCCAATTGGGACACCTAATTCAATGTATTTGTCTAAGTGGGAATAGAACTCATTTAACAATCTGAATGTTGTGTCATTGTCTGAGCTATTGTTGTCACAGATGATTGTTAAGATTTTGTCACATAATTGTATGAGGTTCACCAAAGGAAACAACAAATCTTTCTTCAGTTATGTCAGGAAATTAATGAATAACATCTAACAATGCACTGAGCTCATCCAAAATAATGTCACACATTCTGATCCTAAGGATATCCCAATAATATAACCACTACATTAACAGACAAATTTATTGCTAACTGTATCCCTCCTACCTACACTGTTGCCCCACACCATTTTTGAAACTTTAGTTTTCCCTTAAATCATCTTGAAACAAGTCATAGAATTCATGTCAAAGGCTGAAAATCATACAAAATATGTCCTCACTGATGGGTACAGCCATTTTACATACAATAATGGCACTCTTTTTCAGTTAGAAGGTAGAACAGTGGCACTGAACCAAGACAGATGGAGATAGAGCATACAGTACCTTCGCCTCTTGTAAAAAAATGGGGAAAAGGGGGTGGTTGATGATGATGATGATGGCTTTGCATCTTACGTTCCCTGTGATGACTTGCCTCTTTTTCCCTATGAATTAGTCAAGGATTACCAAGAATGAGATTCAGTAGTGAGTCACCTATTGGCTACTACCTGTCTCCTACTAGTGCTGGACTCCAGACAGCTGTACACAGTGTAACTGTATAATTAGCCACTGAGCTATACGACCATACAAAAATTACACTGAAGAGGTTCCCATGTCTTCACTGAAATAGAAACCAGATGAACAGGTAACTCAGAATCACACTACTCAGCCAGAGGTGGCTAATAATCAGTGATTTTTGTCCTAGGCTGGGTCCTGAAAAGCAGGTGATAGGGTCACTGGCAACTGTTTCATTTATGATACTGCATGAGTCTGTTAGCTTATTCTAGTTTTCTTTCTTGGTAGATGCATTGAATAATGCATTCAGTATCATAATGCAGTAGAACACTAAACTGTGCAATGGTCCAAAATTTTAACTAAATAGGTCTCTGCCAAAACAATGAATAGACCACTCAGGTAAGCTGTTGTCATACCACTGGGTGAGAGATGGCTTGGAATCAATTTCCATCTGCTCTTCCTCTCACCATAAGGAAAACCATAGCACTAATGCCAGAGATGGCCTGCACCTGTCGCCCCTGGGATTCCAGATACTGGCTAAGACTCTTGCCACCCCTATAGTGCCTTTTTTAGGCAAGGTTCAAATGCTAAATTCGCCACCATAACAGGTACAAATAAGCAAACTCTGAGGGTAATGCTACTCAGTGCTAGAAGTCTTTACCTCAAAATGCACTCACTCGAGGCACTCCTTAAAATGGAGAACATCGACGTCTGTGCAGTGACAGAGACCAAGTTCAAGGCTCCAGAGAGCACCCCTGCATTACCAGGCTATAATTCATTCCACACCTTTCGGGCACCTAACCTGGACCGAAACACTAAAGGTGGAGGCATGTCCATATTCATTAAGGATATCCACACTTCCTGGCTAGTTGCTCAACATAATGCATCAAAATTTATCCAAGTGCAACTAAAACTGGGCAAGACTGCAATCCAGCTTGTTACAGATCCCCCACCATGCCCCAGGATTCCCACTCTTCATTTCTTAAGATACTGGAAAATATTAAGGTACAACCCAATACCTTAATTATGGGTGATTTCAACTACCCCACCATCAACTAGGAAAACTACTCATGGACCAACTCATTTGCTCAATGTTTTCTGGAATTCATAAATTCCAATGCCTTGGATCAGCTTGTCCACACCCCCACCAGGAGCAGCAATATCCTGGACCTGGTCATTACCAATATGGGTAACTGGTGTTCCATGCCAGAGGTCAACTCCTCGCTGGTCAGATCCCACCACAAGCTAATCACCCTAGACATCCATATCCCACCCCCACCCCCCATTAAGGAAACCACCATCAAAAACTACTCCAAAGCCAATGTCATGCTTCTTAAGACAGAATTGACAAACTTCATGACACCCATGCAGATGGAAAATAGAGGTACAACTGCTGAATCTTACACAAATGCACTGTATAAGTACATACATGAGTGCATGGACCATGCCATCCCCAAAAGAACCAAGATGCTATCCTCCAAAAAATGGAAGCCAATCTGGTGGTCCCCTGCCATAAATAAACTCTGAGGAAGAAGCTGTTGCAAAAAAGAGCAAAATCCCAAGATTGGAGGAACTCCCTGGTCAGCCTCAGCAAGAAGGTGAGATCCGTCATAAAATCTTCCGAAGCCAGTTATGAAAATAAAATTGCCACTGATTCCAAAGACAACCACAAAGCATTCTACAACTATGTCAAGAATCTCAATGGCAACACTCAGCTCTGCTCTGAGCTACAGCATAATGGCACTAAATATACAGAACCAACCGATATTGCCAACATCCTGGCAGATAGGTTCAGTGCTAACTTTACCCCCTCTCACCCTCCAAAGGGCCCATGGGCGGTGCAGTGGTGCAGCGGTTAATGTTGTCACCTCACAGCAAGAGGTTCACCAGTTCGATTCTCGGCTGGGGTGCCTTCTGTGTGGAGTTTGCACGTTCTCCCTGTGTTCGCGTGGGTTTCCTCCGGGTACTCCGGTTTCCTTCCACATTCCAAAGACATGCATCTGGAGCATTTCTCCCCGGGCCTCTGCTGAAAACAGGCTCTGTGGAACCTAGTCGGACTTTCCCGGTCAACAAATGATAAATAAAAAATAAATAAAAAATAAAAATGTTAATACCAGAAGAATGCAAAGCCCCAATAATCACAGATGAACAAGTAAAGACAGCACTCTCCAAAGCCAAGAACACAGCATCCATGGGACCAGACAACATCCCAGGCTATGTACTGCATGAACTACAGAACAAACTGGCACCCCACCTAAGTACCATTTTCAATCATAGCCTCACCTCAAGTTATGTGCCTACTGAATGGTGCACAGTGACAGTTATCCCACTCCACAAAGGGGGTGCCACCACAGACCCTGGAAACTACTGACCCATTAGCCTGATGAGCCTGGTCTGCAAGGCCATGGAACGTATCATCTTGGAGCTTGTAAACAAAGACATAGGTAACCTCCAAATCCTGGACCCCAGTCAGTTTGGGTTTGTAAAAGGTAGATCATGTCTACTAAACCTGATTGACTTCTTTGAAGCAGTCACTAGAGCCGTAGACAAGGGCAAGGTAGTGCACACAGCCTATCTTGACCTCGCCAAGGCTTTTGATACCATCCCTCACTCTGGAATTATAGATAAACTCACTAAACTTGGCATATATCCCTATGTCACAAGATGGGTGGCCAACTGGCTCACTGACAGAACCCAAACAGTAAAAGTAGCCGACTCCAAGTACGACTTCGGACCAGTGAAGAGTGGAGTACCACGGGGTTCAGTCCTGGGTCCACTCCTGTTTGGCATCTACTTCTCAGAAGTGCAGGCCAACACAGAAGGTCTTTGGCTAACAAAGTTCGCAGATGACTGCAAACTGGGAGCCATAATAGCCTAATGATGTAGACATTCTACAAAAGGGCCTCACAGTGACAGATGCTTGGTGTCAAAGTCATGGCCTCAAGCTCAATGCCAAGAAGTGCACTGTCATCCCCTTTGGGAAAAACTTGGTACCCATGAACTACCACATAGGTGGTAGCTCACTAAACACTGAAAGTGTGATAAGAGACCTTGGGACACAGGTGGACAGTAGTCTCTCCTTTGATAACCACATCACCACAGTAGTCAGAAAATCCTTCTACATGGCACACCTCATCACAAAAGGGTTCTCCTCTAGAAAAAAAGGAAGTCATTGTTCCTCTCTACTCATCCCTCATCCAACCCACTATAGAGTACAATGCCCCATTTGGCATGTATCTCACAAGACACCTACAGCAATTGAAAAGGCCACAGAAATACCTCACTAAGAGGATTACCGGCCTCAAACAGATGCCATATGCAGCCCATCTCAAAAAACTCCAGCTCTACTCCGTCGCATATCACCTACTCAGAGGCGATCTCTGACTACCATACAAAGCCATGTCAAACCCAGAGCTGTTGGACATGCTACACTTAAAGAAATCCCCATCTCTCTGAACCACATGTTCCAGGGACCTAAACCTTGTCACCACAATAAACAGAACATGCTGAAGGGATAGATTCCTGTCCCAGAGACTTCCCAAACTCTGGAACAAACTACCCATTCATGTCAAGCAAAGCTCCTCATTGGCCCTCTTTAAGAAAAACCTTGATGACTGGATGGGAAATAGAAAATTCACCCCGGGGATCACTTCTGCAGCACTGCTTGACAGGGTCACAGGAAAATAATTTTCTTGGGTGGCGAAAGCAAGAGAACCTTTTTGGCTTGGCTTATATAGGCCCCAAGGCCGATAGCCTAGTACCTGCTTATGAACCTATGAACTAATCTCAAGCAGGTTCCTAAAAGCAAGTGACAGTTTCACAGGTGATTGGTAATCTTGTCCCAACATGGAGAGGACTTCACTTAGTGTTTGTGTATGGTACACAAGCATGGAATAAGCTACCTGTCTATATCAAACAAAGCTTCTCATTAGCACTCTTCAAGAAAAATCTTGATGACTGGATGGGAAATAGGAAATTCACCCCGGGGATCACCTCTGTGGCTCTGCTCAACAGCGACACAGGAAAATAATTTTCTTGGGTGACAAAAGCCAGGGTAGCATTTTAGCTGGGCTTGTATAGGCCCCAGGGCCGATAGTCTAGTACCTACCTATGAACCTATGGCCAGCAGAGCAGGGCTCCATAGAATCGTAGTAATCTTTTCTTTGAAAGATGTGCTAGGGACAATGTTTTATAGCACAACTCAAACATCTGTTGTCCACAATTATTTGAAAAACACAGTTCTGGTTCTCCAGACACTATCAAAACTTGAGAAAATGGGCCTTTCTCTGATCTACAGTGGTCTCAGAGTTTGCTATACAATTTTCAAGATACAGGTGCCTTCCTGCACAGATGCAACAGAGGCTTAGGATCTCAAATAAAGCAATGATGCAAGGGATTTTGCTTTTTGTTTTCCAGTCAGGAAGTATCATAAGTGAATCATCTTTTGACCAAGAGGGATTTGACTGACTATCAGACATACTAAAAAAGGAAGTTGCAATACAAATCTGTGTAATTTGGTGCTACAGCATAATTATTTAGATAAAGTTTGGTCATATCCTAACATTTGAACTCTAGTGCTGAAGAGAATTTTTGAGAATTTCATGGACTGCAAAAAATATCAATACTTAAAAAAATAAGTCTAGACTCTTCACTGGAAGACCTGATAGTAAACCTAAAACACAAATACTTGGTCACTTAATACAAATATAGGATTCACAAGAGAGCACATTAATGATGGTAAAGATCAAAGGCAAAATAAGAATTGGGTGTCAGATGCTAAAGTAAAAGAACAGCATTATTAAAGTAATGAGTAGGAATTTGCAAAAATATAATGAGCCAGCCCTTGACAGACAGGCCTGGCATGTTAAACTCTTTCAGGTCATGAAGAGTTAGACATGACAAAATAACTTAAGAACAGTTAACATGATAACTGTACCAATGCATCACATAAGAACAGCAGTTAACATGATATCTGTACTACTGCATCACATAAGATCACACTATTGACCATTCATGTTAGCCGAATGGTTGGAGTCACAGCCTTGTGTGCAGTAGATGCCCTGTTCAAATACCTAGACAGGCATAGCCAGCCTTAGGCATAGGCCAACTAGGCTGTTGCTTAGGAGGCCACTCTAACAGGGATGCTTTTCCAGTATTTATTTGGTGTAGGTACACTAGGATGGGGGCACCAGGTGGTGTGGGTGGGGGGGCATCATGGAGCCCTTTTGCCTAGGGCACCAGTTGACCTAAGGCCGGTATTGCAGACAGGCCACTCATCTATAACATGCATGGATATGTACTTGTCAGGAAATTACCTAATGAATTTTTCTTCTTTTCTCAATTAACATATCTTCCTGGTTTCTTAAACTGTCTATATATATATTGCTCTCTCTGCAGTTAGTACCTATGCTATTAAATGCATCTTTGTGTACTACGCCATAATGTTACTCTGTTTTCTTTACTTGTACCGTTGCATCACATAAGAACAGCAGTTAACATGATACCTGTACCATTGCATCACATAAGAACATCAGTTAATATAATACCTGTACCGCTGCATCACATAAGAACAGCAGTTAACATGATACCTGTACTGCTGCATCACATAAGAACAGCAGTTAACATGATACCTGTACCGCTGCATCACATAAGAACATCAGTTAACATGATACCTGTACTGCTGCATCACATAAGAACAGCAGTTAACATGATACCTGTACCACTGCATCACATAAGAACATCAGTTAACATGATACCTGTACCACTGCATCACATAAGAACAGCAGTTAACATGATACCTGTAGAACTGCATCACATGAGAACAGCAGTTAACATGATACCTGCATGGCTGCATCACATGAGAACAGCAATTAACATGATACTTGTACCGCTGCATCATATAATAACAGAAGTTAGCATGATACCTGTACCCCTGAATCACATGAGAACAGCAGTTAACATGATACCTGTACCACTGCATGTCATAAGAACAGCAGTTAACATGATACCTGTACGGCTGCATCACATGAGAACAGCAGTTAACATGATACTTGTACAGCTGCATCATATAATAACAGAAGTTAACATGATACCTGTACCGCTGCATCATATAAGAACAGCAGTTAACATGATACCTGTATCACTGCATCACATGAAGTATCACATTGTCACTGGGCACGTTTGTTTGAGAGTGTTATTACAGTCTGAGTAGTTCTGCCTTCTAAGAAAGAATTCATCTTTATTAACACAAGTGTTTCTAAGGTAAGCTCATAAGATGAATACATGAAAAATGCACATAAAATGTTAACAACTGTCAAGGTTATGACACCTCATATAATCAAGAAAATACAGGGTTCTGACTTGAGCAGACGTTCTTCATCTTCAAGATTATTCAAGTGCTTGAGTCCAATCCAAGTACAAATGAAAAAGAAATAATACAAAACACAGAGACACAAAATGTCACATGAATAAAAAAAATTATAAAAGCAAACAAAAAATGGAATTAAGTTAAACTACTTAACAAAGCAGTATAAATGGTTTAAAAAGTGCATCATTGTTAAGTAATACTATTTATTTATATGCTAGCTGAATAGAATTAAATTTAGGCAGTATTTGAAAAACACACAGTGCTTTTGACTATTTCAGAAAATCAGATAGTAACTTCTAGAGGTGAGGACTTCAGTCTATCAATGGGAAAGCCCAGATGATTCCAAGCCACACTGCTAGAACCACTGACAGCTCCTGGTAGGCAGTGCACAGGCACTGGGTCAGCTAGTATCAGGTCAGCATGTCCTGGAGATAAGGGAATCTAAGAGATGTAGAGAAAATAAACCATTATTATTATTAGCACTTTATATAGGATATTCTGCCTGATTGACACTCAGTGCAATCTTCAACAGAACTGGTGAAACATGATGGCACTTCCCAGTCAATAGCCAGGCTATAGAATTGCAGACAATGAAGATCTGACTTTGGAAGCCCCAAGTATAGAGTGCTGCTTTAGTCCAAGTAGAAGCAGACTAGAGGATGGACCACATTAGGGAGATCAGTGGGTAGAATAAAGAGCCACAGTAGGGAGATCATTGGGTAGAATAAACTGCCACAGGAGGGAGATCAGTGCATAGAATAAAGTGCCACAGGAGGGAGATTAGTGGGTAGAATAAGTGCCGCAGTAGGGAGATCAGTGCATAGAATAAAGTGCCACAGGAGGGAGATTAGTGGGTAGAATAAGTGCCACAGTAGGGAGATCAGTGAGTAGAATAAGTGCTTGATGAGAGTGATGTTCCTCAGATAGAAGCAAAAGGATTTGAAGATCACTGAGATCTAGTCCTCTAACATCAGCTTGTCATCAGTAATTGATTCCAGATTATGAGCCTTGAACACGAACTGTAGTTTGGCAGCACTACAAATGATAATAGAAAACAAAACTGGAATTGAGGTCTTCCTAAGTGTGGCATAGATGTCCATACCTATTGTCTTGGTGGTGTTAAGTTTAAGCCAATTATCATCCATTCAGGATGTGTGTGTACTCTATGTCCTTTGTTACTTGGTTAACAGTTGACACAGATGCTGTATGGAAGGAGATGTATATAGACAGTGTACATTGCCTACCTTGACCTAGCCAAAGCCTTTGACACTATTCCCCACTCTGGCATAATAGATAAACTCTCCCTGCTAGGCATCAACCCATATGTTACCAGATGGGTAGCTAACTGGCTCACTGATAGAACCCACTCAGTCAAAGTAGGGGAAGCCACCTCTAGTAGTAGTCCCGTAATGAGCCTTGTACCCCAAGGATCAGTTTTGGGGCCTCTACTGTTTGGGATATACTTTTCTGAGGTGTGAGCCAAAACCAGTGGTCTGTGACTGACCAAGTTTCTAGATGACTGCAAGCTGGGTGCTGTCTTAAATTCCTTAGTAATGTGAACATCCTCCAAGAGGGCTTTACCCAAACTAATGACTGGTGCCAGAAGCATAGCCTCAAACTGAATGCCAAGAAATGCATCATTATCCCCTTTGGGGAACATGTCATCCCCACTAATTATCACATTAATAACAATGTACTAAGCATGTAATCAGTCATGAGAGACTTGGGCACCCAGGTTGATAGCAACCTGACTTTTGATCACCATGTTGCCTCCGTTGTACAGAAGGCTTTCTACATGGCCCACCTCATAAATAAGGGTATTTCATCCAGGAAAAAGGAGGTCATAACATCCCTGTACTCCTCCCTTTTCTTACCCATTATCGAGTACAATGTCCCCCTCAGCATGTACCTTGCCAAGCACATGCAGCAGTTGGAGAGGCCACAGAGGTTCCTGCCTAGGAAAATCCAGGGCCTCAAACACCTATCCTATACAGGTAGGCTAAAACCCTGTCCCTCTACTCGGTCTCATACAGACTGCTCAGAGGTGTCCTGTGTCTGGCATACAAGGCCATTTCTGACCCAGCCTTGATGGAGTTGCTGCATATCCATAAGACAAACTCCATTTGTGCAACCTGCACGCAAAGTCTTAATCTGGTCTGTGGCATTAATAGAACTTGTTGGTGGGATAGATTTTTGTCCCAAAGACTCCCCCATCTGCAGAATAGACTCCTTCTCCATGTCAAGCAGAGTACCTCTCTAGCCCTCTTTAAGAGGAACCTGGACGATTGGATGGGAAACAGAAAATATACCCCTGGGATCCCACCTGTGTCCCTGCTGGACAGGGGAAACAGGTGCTGACTTTGAGGGAACATGGGCAAAATTCTTGGCTAGGCTTATAAGGGCCTCCAGGCCAATAGCTTAGTATCATCCTATGAACCTATGAATAAAGGAATGGGCCTAGTATCTCCAGACATGCTAAATCAAGCCTGGTAGGACAAAGTTTCAATCTATAATCAATAGCATGCATAGTGGACACAGTCGAGATAAAATGATTATGACTGGCTAAAAATCTCACACCATCCCAAAGACTGTCTCAGCTCCACATGAGCACTGTCATATCTTTCCTGAGCTACTCACTAGGCTCCCAGTTTGAGCAGAGCAAGTTTGGTAGCAAAATGCTGAGTGGCTAAGTTACATTTGTCACTAGTTAAATCCTTTCAAGTCATTAAAGAGGAGTTTTATTGCTCCTCCCCATCAGAGGCTGCAGTTTGCTAGATTGCCACTGATGAGATCTCCTTACTTTGTGTAAGTTATGAAACTTTTTTTGAGAGATTTCAGCCTGGTAGAATGAAAAGTGATTATTCAGGCAAGGCTGACTTTGAGCAAACCTGAATGTTGCCATTTTTACCCCATTTTCAGTTAGTCTTCCTGAGTTCACAGAGCTCAGTGCCAAAACTCAGCTGATGCTGAACTAGACAGACTGTCATACATAGTTTGGGGGACCAGGACCTGATTATAGGCACTGAACCACTCTTCTGGACTATTGGCACTACAGTCTTGAAGTCAGCCAAACAATATAGGAAATTATCTTTCAGAACATTCAGTGTAGTAATGCCTTCAAATCTATTTCAAAAACTGTCATCCTTTACATCCAGAAAATAATGCATTCTCAATTTCAAAAACAGATTTCATTCACTTTAGAAAACCACCATCTCTGCTTCATATAAAATTGTGCGGCCTGCATTTACCAAGCAGTTTACTAAAAATAATATGAAGAATGGCTGATATTAGACTATCATAAAATCACATGCATAGCACCGCATCTCATTTATCATATACAATATTATAATTTCATCAGTTTTTTTAATTATTTTCTTACAAAATGTATTAACTAATTATTTCTTTAGAGCTTTCTGTGAATGTGCTAATTACCACTTTTATAACAAATTGAATGTAGTTTTCCAAAAAAGGATCTTTAAATTTTACATTATGAAATCTTTTTTCTGCAACAAATATGAACTTACTTGCTGTTTTGCATTCATGAGGCAGCATCATCAACTATGATGAGAACTGTATATTGTAAAATGGTTAATAATCACCAGACATAGAGATGTAAATTTTCTGTCAAATCCTAGCTTTTAAACTTTGCAGTTTTCATTATTTTTACCCAAAGCAAGCTATATAGCAATCTTTTATTACCATCTTATACAGATGAGATCAGACACAAGATCAAAAAGTAATACTTATTCACAATAAAACAGAACACACCGTCATGTTGCAAAGTCACCTTTCTTGCCAGAATGGAACACTTCCAGATGCTGAATTGATGATATGCCATCATAGCCATCATAAAATATCTATGTTAACCTTTATTCATTTGTGTGGGGAGGATATTGCACATGACCAAAATCAAAATGCAATATTCAGTCTAGTGCACATTTCCTAATGTCCTTGCCCAAAACATTCATCTCAACCATTTCTTCTCTTTGCAAAATTAATGCAGCATTTATCTTTTTTTTTCCAAATTTATGACAAACTGCTATTTTACAAGGGCATTTTACATTTGCCAGACAAAATCTTATGTTAAATCAATGTTAAGCATTTTGCTTAAATAAATGGGAGATAACATAAAACAAATATATGAAGTACTAGAAACTATCACACATGTAAGTGTGCATTTAATTTTGGCTTTGCAGCCTCATAACTTGTCACACTCTGGTTGATGCTTCTGATTCACCAGTCATACTCTGTCTTCACAGCTCCTACGTGCATATAACACCATAGCACTTTTTAACTTACTGACGGTAGTGATAAACATCTTTTTTCTGTATCCTGCTGCTGAATAACTGCCATTCCATCTCATATAAAGGCTGTGCATGAAATATGTGAAATACAGCTGGACCTGCTGGCATCTTTTCACTTTTTGGACTTTTACATCCTCATCTTGTTGACCACATATACTCAGACATCAATGTGACTGTACAGTGTAGGTAGACACTTTGTATACATAAAGACTTGTTCCACTTTTCCTAGACATTATACTCTTTCTGCTGATAGCTAGGAGAAAAATACTACCACTGAAACAACTACGATACTGTAAAGTGAAAAGATTTATATTGCAAAACGAAAAAGGCTATAATTATATTTGTAGTATTTCTGAAATCTCCTATAACCTCTTTTAGTTAGCTTAGACCTCGGTATAACAGTTGCAACTGATTCATATCTGAAGATCATTGGGGTTTGGGATACTGGATAAGTTGTTTACCTCCGAGACATAAGGTACAGGCTTTGATTCTCATCTTGGAGGGAAATTGGCTGGGTTTAAAATGGCCCACAAGGACAGCTAAAATAGTACTTACCTATATGAGGCAAGGATCAAATGTCATGCATCTTCACATTTTCTCTCCATTTGTGTGAACTACACCACATTCATGCGGTAATAGTCACATACCTGATAGTTGAAAGATGACAGATATTTATCAGTTTTTTAGTCCCTCCTTCCTAAGGCCCTAGACTTGTTGTTAAGCAATACCTTCCTTTCTGCCCATCTTCTTTTTCAGTGAAATGGCCCATGCCTGACAATACTAGTAACTGTACAGAGATAATTTTTACCCCTTTATTTTAAAGTGTTTCATTTTAAAATGCAGTGATTTACATATCAGTACCAGTTCCCACCCCAACTCCACTCTCA